>NC_069500.1:64343548-64643548 GCF_027579735.1 Bombina bombina | reverse complement strand
CAAGTTTTTATTTAACAAAAACATCAACTATTTGGCAATGTCCATATTATTTTAATTATATTAATTAATTGTTCTTGTTTAGAAAAATTATCATGTTCGCATGCTCCGGGAGTAGACAATTAGGTTGTCTGTTGACTATCAGGCCCGCAGCTGAGAAAACTTGTTTAGCCGGTATGCACAGGTATGCTTTCGCTAGCCGTGATAATTTCCTGTACTTGCATTCATTTGCCTTCCACCATGCCAGAGGGACTTCAAATGGAGGAATGCACTCATATTGCATGTATTTGTCCAGCTCGGTTTGCAGAGACATCGCGTCGTCTGTGTAGTCGTCATCTCCGAATAATGTTGCCATAGCAGTAACAGTGTGACGTTGCTTTTCGGTGGTCCGCTTACCGCTGTACTTGTATTACTTGGTTCATTTTCTGTGATATCACCACCGTTTTCCATAACATAAAGCAATTCCACAACTTTGCCTGTGACTGCTTTCTTGACTATCTCTTCTGTAAACTTAAGGTGCTTGTGTCAGGGGTCTAGAAATGAAGCGATGAGCGCCACATTATGCAATTTTCCAGTGCCTGTAGGTGCAAAGCGGCACTTAAGGGACTCCGATACAGTTGTTTTAAACTGTGATATTTTTGTTGACTCTCCTGTGGTACTAATGAGATGCTTGGACAGGAGAGTGGCTGTGACAGGGAAAATCATAGATATTGATACCTCAGACTCTCCCCACAAAGCAGTTGTAGCACATTTCAAGGAGCTTAACACTGGCAGTAGCTCTTCGATAGCGACCCAACTGTCGTCAGTCAGGTCAAGTGTGCAGGCATCTGTCAACTTTGTGTACACCCTGTCAGACAGGACTGTGACAACTGCCCATCTCTGTTCCAGTAAGTGCTCAAATATGTCGTAGATGGAATTCCATCGGGTATGGCAGTACTTCATGAGATGGTGCTCAGGCAGAGATTGTTGTTTTTGTTTAATCTTCAGCGCCCGCTACATACTGTATGACACCAAGTTTAATGCCATCATTGACAGCGAGCTGCAGACTGTGCGCAAAGCACGGATTTGACTCCCATTCTAATGCTGAGTTTGCTAAGACGATATTGCTTGCGTTGTCATGAACACAAGCAGTGATTTTGCCCCATAAATTTTAATGATCTACTGCAGTAATCAACACATTTGCAAGATTCTCTGCTGTATGCCTCTCTGGCATGGCACGGGTCTGTAGAACCACGCTTTTCATTTCCCAGTCTTTTATGAAATGATAATTTATGGTAACGTAGGACTCGGTAGTTCCATGCGTCAGTTGTAATTGCAGCCTTCTCGACTTTTGCCAAGGTGTTGCGGACAGAACTAGCCGAATCTACGTGCATTTTTTCAAGCCGAGTTGTAATTGTTTTTCGTACAGGGACAGTGTATTCGGGCTCAACATATTTCATTAACTCCTGAAAACCCTCTTCTTCAACAAAACTTATAGGAAGCATGTCCTTTGCTACCATATTAGCTATTAGAGTCAACGTTGTTTCAGCACGCACATTGTCACATTGCCGTTGTCTTACTGTAAAAGCTGCAATGGATGTTTGTTACTGTCCTTTTTCATTCTGTGTCGCGCCCTATGCAGACGGGTGTTTGTATTTTAGATGGCTTAACATGGAAGTCGTAGATTTGTTGTACTGCAACTGTACACCGCAAATGTTGCACTTAACTGCCTTTTCATGTAGTTTTTCAAAATATTTCTAAACAGGACTTTTTGATGAAGATGCCATTTTTTGCAAAATTTGTTTAGTCTACTAGGAGTACAAAATAACACGTCATCATAACTGCCGCCAAGTGAGACAATCCGCAATCGGTAGTAGGCTTAGGCTAAGTCTACAGGATGGTAGGCTGGCTACGGGCTGTTTTTGACTATCAAAATATAGCAAAATTTAATATATCAGTAATCGACTAATGCCGTACTAGTCGATCAATGAGAGACCGATCAACTAATCGATTAGTCGACTAGTCTAACTCAGCCTTAACAGAAACCACACAAATTTGTTTATAAAGGTATTTTTGGGACTCCTTTCCCATGGTCTTTAAATTAATTTATCATATATCATCCATGGATTAAATAAATCCCCTCATTGAGTAGCCAGCTAGTAATCCCAAATTCATATATATTACTTATAGTCTGGATGTATAGACTAAATGTCACTTATATCTATGTACCATCATAAGACTGTTAAAGGGATAGTGAACCCACATTTTTTCTTTCATGATTCATATAGATTCATGCCATTTTTAACAACTTTCTAATTAACCCTATTATCAATTTATAAATTTGCTCCTATTATATGTGCAGTTATATACCACATATCTTTGAACCCTTCTAACATATCTATTCATAAATGTGTATATGTATTTACAGGCATATATACACATAAATACATATTTATACATATATAGAAATATATAAAAGTGCATTGGAGCCCTTTGCAGTCAAGTAGCTGACAACATTAACCCCTTGACAACCAAGGACGTACCAGCTGTGTCCTGCAAAAACTGTCAGTTAGTGAGATTGGACGTACCTGGTAAGTCCTTGGTCTAATTGAGTGCTGGAAGCGATTGTGATCGCTTCCAGGAGCTCTCAGGGTATTGCAGTGATGCCTCGATATTGAGGCATTCTGCCATACCCTTTTTCAAGCATCTGATGCAGAGAGAGAGCCACTCTGTGGCCCTCTCTGCACCGGTAGCGATGGTGCAGATCGTTGGTGGGTGAGAGCTTAGCAGGGAAGCGGGTGGGCGGCCCATCACTACCCTGCATCCAGTTCCTGTAAGTGCATGTTGCACACCTGGTGCCAGGAGCGTGCACGCGCGCGTGCAGCAACCACTGCCAACAATGAACCCTGAATTGCAGGTGAAAGGGAGGGGAAAAAATAAAATAAATAAATATCAAAGGATCTGGGATTGGAAGAGGGGTATTGGGGGGGGGGGGCAGCTACACTACAGAAAAAGCTATATTTTATAAAAAATAAATAAAAAATACATTGTTTTTGGGGGCAAACTGGGTACTGGCAGACAGCTGCCAGTACCCAAGATGGCGGCAAATAGGAAGTGTGGGGAGGGTTAGAGAGCTGTTTGGGGGGGAATCAGGGAGGTTGGGGGCTAAAGGGGGTCCATCACAGCTGAATAAATATTTTAAAAAATAAAGTAATAAAAAAAAAAAAAAACTTTTATTTTAGTACTGGCAGACTTTCTGCTGGGCATAATAGAAGTGTGGTGCGCAGCGGCATTTGGAGGCCTTCTAATTGCAAAAAAGCAATGCCAAAGCCATATATGTCTGCTATTTCTGAATAAAGGGGATCCCAGAGAAGCATTTACAACCATTTGTGCCATAATTGCACAAGCTGTTTGTAAATAATTTTAGTGAGAAACCTAAACGGCTAAATTACAAGTTGTGCGTTAGGTTAAAAAAAGCAGCATTAAGAGGTCCTAACGCTGCTTTTTAATGCCCGTTGGTATTACGAGTCTTGAAGCCCCCCAAAATAAAAAAATCCCCACCCTACACTAAATTACAAATAGCCCTTAAAAGGGCCTTTTGCGGGGCATTGCCCCAAAGTAATCAGCTTTTTTACCTGTAAAAAAAAAATTACAAATCCCCCCCAACATTAAAACCCACCACCCACACAATCAACCCTACTCTAAAACCCACCCAATACCCCCCCCCCCCCATTGGAACAGCCAATAGAATGCCAGCTCAAACCTATTGGCTGATTGCATCAGCCAATAGGATTTATTCTACCTTAATTCCGATTGGCTGATAGAATTCTATCAACCAATCGGAATTGAAGGGACGCCATCTTGGATGACATCATTTAAAGGAACCTTCATTCCAGAAGAGCTGTCAGATGAAGAGGATGCTCCGCGTCGGATGTCTTGAAGATGGACCCGCTCCGCGCTGGATGGATGAAGATAGAAGATTCCGTCTGGATGAAGACTTCTACCCGTTTGGAGGACAACTTCGCCCGGCTTAGATCAAGACTTCTCCCGGCTTTGTTGAGGACTTCGGCCTGGTTGGATGAAGACTTCTCCCGGTAAGGTGATCTTCAAAGGGTTAGTGTTTTTTTTAAAGAGGGTATTGGGTGGGTTTTAGAGTAGGGTTGGTTATGTGGGTGGTGGGTTTTAATGTTGGGGGGGATTTGTAATTCTTTTTACAGGTGAAAGAGCTGATTACTTTGGGGCAATACCCTGCAAAAGGCCCTTTTAAGGGCTATTTGTAATTTAGTGTAGGGTAGTGTTTTTTTTATTTTGGACTGGCTTTTTTATTTTGTTAGGGGGATTAGATTAGGTGTAATTAGTTTAAAAATCTTGTAATTTGTTTATTATTTTCTGTAATTTAGTGTTTGTTTTTTTGTACTTTAGGTGTAGGGGGGGGATAGATTAGGGGTTAATAAATATAATGTAGGTGGCGGTGGGCTCCGGGAGTGGTGGTTTAGGGGTTAAACACTTTATTTAGTTGCGGCTGGGTCCGTGAGCGGCGGTTTAGGGGTTAAACACTTTATTTAGTTGCGGCGGGGTACGTGAGTGGCAGTTTAGGGGTTAATACATTTATTAGAGTTGCGGTGGGCTCCGGGAGCGGCGGTATAGGGATAAAACAGTATAGTATAGTGTGGGTGTTTAGTGACAGGGTACCAAGAAAGCTGTAAAAAAGCCAAAGAGCAGCGAGATCGATGACTGTTAGTTAACAACAGTCCGCTGCTCATCGCCCCGTACTTGGTGTGCGGCTTTTTGACAGCTTTTTTGATAATTTTGGAGAACGTATTCAGGTCCGCGGCAGCGATGTTAGGCGATCTTAGGCGAGCGTATTGGTGCCGTTGAATGCAGGTAAGTTGACAGCTTGATAAATAGATGCCTATGTATCTTACCATATCCTTTTATGCTCTGTATCAGAACATTTGATGTTACGATTACCATTGTGTGAATTTTTGTTTGTGTCTGTTATTTTGCATATTATATATCTCAATAAAACAAAATGTGATTGCACTCTCGCAATCAAGTTTACTTTCAAATTGTAATCCATGCTATTTCTGACAAGCGCAAAAGCCCGATATCACCCATTTTTAGAATACAATTTTTTTTTTAGAGTGGTGAGAAATAATTTTGACAATGTTTCCATACTTCTAATATTGTCCAGATTAAAGGGACACTGATCCCAAATTTTTTCTTTTGTGATTCAGATAGAGCATGCAATTTTAAGCAACTTTCTATTTTACTCCTATTATCAATTTTTATTCGTTCTCTTGCTATCTTTATTTTAAAAATAAGGCATCTAAGCTATTTTTTTTGTTCAGAACCCTGGACAGCAGTTGTTTATTGGTCAGTTAAATTAATCCACCAATCAGCAAAAACAACCCAGGTTGTTCACCAAAAATGGTCCGGCATCTAAACTTACATGCTTGCTTTTCAAATAAAGATACCAAGAGAATGAAGAAAATTTGATAATAGGAGTAAATTTGAAAGTTGCTTAAAATTGCATGCTCTATCTGAATTTGGGTTCAGTGTCCCTTTAATTTACTATAATTAAAGGACCACTAAATACAGTAGATTTGCACAATGAAAAGACAATGTAATAGCACTTACTCTGAATTTCAAAAAAGCCATAGATTTTTTTTGTCACAAATTTATTTCCCCCTGTTTTCCGGTCCCCTGTACCATGTGACAGCCATCAGCCAATCACAGACTAGTATACGTATACCCTGTGTTCTTGTGCCCATGCTCAGCAAGAGCGGGTGCCTCTGAAAATGTTAATATAAAAGATTGTGCAAAATTTAGTAATAGAAGTGAATTGGAAAGTATCTTAAAACGACATGCTCGATCTGATTAATGAAAGTTTAATTTTGACTTTAGTGTCCCTTTAAGAGAAAACACCGAACATAAAATATATGCACACAATAAATAAATAGATAAATTAAATATTCTAACGCAATAATAAAATCACCCATTAGAAATTGTCATCTTTTTTGTACACTCACCCAGATCTCCCATTTGGATACCTTCAAATTTGTATCAGTAAATTTGTGCATTCAAAACACATTTATTATTTTAAATACAAATATTCATTTAGTCTCCCATAATGTATAAGGAGTTCTGAGGCACTAAGCATGACCTCATAAATTAGATTCAACTAACAGATAGAAGACATTGTCCCATCTGTATGCATTATGTATGTTATATGTTAATCAGTGCAATGTTGCATATGTTCATCATATCTTGACTTCCTCGTGTCTTACACACAGTTCATTCTTCAAAAACAATAACTGCTATTTTCAGCTCATAATTTCCTCTTAGTCTAATTGTGATGCACTTGAGTAAGCTCATATTTTACAAGCACATATTGCACCTGCTTTTCATCTATTTTGTAATGATTTTAACCCATTGGAATTGAATTTAAAGTAGTTTTTAATGCTACATGGAATGAAATATTGTCACAGTGTATACTCACTGGTATTTGATGATCCTGCGTAGATGCTAAGATGCTGGTAGTTTGGCTGCTCTGGCAAGGAGAGTGCATAACCTCTTGCTGGTTTTCCAGTTTAGCTACTTGTTGGTTGGAACACTGCCAAGGTTTAGGAGTAATTTGCGGGAGTGCTTCTTCACAGAAAGAGTGGTTGATTTATGGAATAACTTCCATTAGAGGTGGTAATAACAAACACTACAAGAATGCCCGGGATAAGCCTTGGCTATCCTAAGAACTACATAAGTTAACTATTTTAGGAAATTTTGGGCAGACTAATTTGGCCTATGGTTCTTATCTGTAACCTACATACTGTGCTGTTTACTATTAGCTACATCCTGCAATTGCATTCTCTGTCCAAATGACCATTAGCTGCATACGCTTCCCTAATGGCAATTACCTATATACAGTAGCTGTTCACTATCTGCCCTGCTGACCATTTCCTGCATTTTGTGCACTGCTAACCATTACCTGCATTCTGTGCACTGCTGACCATTACCTGCATTTTGTGCACTGCTGACCATTACCTGCATTCTGTGCACTGCTGACCATTGCCTGCCTTCTGTGCACTGCTGGCCATTACATGCATTATGTGCACTGCTGACCATTGCCTGCCTTCTGTGCACTTCTGACCGTTGCCTGCATTTTGTGCACTGCTAACCATTACCTGCATTCTGTGCACTGCTGGCCATTACATGCATTATGTGCACTGCTGACCATTACCTGCATTCTGTGCACTGCTGACCATTGCCTGCATTCTGTGCACTTCTGACCGTTGCCTGCATTCTGTGCACTGCTGACCATTACCTGCATTCTGTGCACTGCTGACCATTGCCTGCATTCTGTGCACTTCTGACCGTTGCCTGCATTATGTGCACTGCTGACCATTACCTGCATTCTGTGCACTGCTGGCCATTACATGCATTATGTGCACTGCTGACCATTACCTGCATTCTGTGCACTGCTGACCATTGCCTGCATTCTGTGCACTTCTGACCGTTGCCTGCATTCTGTGCACTGCTGACGATTACCTGTATTTTGTGCACTGCTGGCCATTACATGCATTATGTGCACTGCTGACGATTACCTGTATTCTGTGCACTTCTGACAATTGCCTGCATTCTGTTCACTGCTGACCGTTACCTGCATTCTGTGCACTGCTGACCATTGCCTGCATTCTGTGCACTTCTGACCGTTGCCTGCATTCTGTGCACTGCTGACCGTTACCTGCATTCTGTGTACTGCTGACCATTACTTGCACTTGGCTTGCTCTTAAATTCCTACATGCTGTGTCTCACAGGTTGTTGCGTGTGTCAGAACAATTGTTGGTAAAAATCCTCCATTGTGATATTGCAGATATAACCACATACATAAGTATTATATTCTGTATATATGTCATAAAACGAATCATGAGTATTTACATATGTGTTCAGATATGCATGTATACATATCAGTGACTTGCAGTGAGGTCGGAGACAGGTGAGGCACTGGCTAGGATATGTCTTCATTCTTTAGATATCCTTTGTTGAAGAAATAGCAATGTACATGGGTGAGCCAATCACATGAGGTATCGATTGTGCAGCCACCAATCAGCAGCTATTGAGCATATTTAGATATGATTTTCAACAAAGGATATCAAGAGAATTAAGGAAATTAGATATTAGATGTAAATTGGACAGAGGGGGTGGGAGAGAGAGACACAAATAGAGACAGAGGGGAGAGAGAGACACAAATAGAGACAGAGGAGAGAGAGACAGAGAAAGAGACCATGGGGGAGAATGAGACATGTAAGGAGAGAGACAGAGGGGGTGGGAGAGACAGGGAGAGAGAGATGGCTAGAGAGAGACAGAGGGGGAGAGGGAGAGAAATAGAGAGACAGGGGAGAGAGAGAGAGACAGAGGGGGAGGGAGAGACAGAGAGGTTCAAGGTATATTATAATAAAAATAATGTGGACAAATAGTAGTATAACTATGTATTTCATTAACTCCCCTGCTGCTGCATCATTACATAACTACTATTTGTGCACATTATTTTTTATTATAATATACCTTGATTCATGATCAAGGTATATTATAATAAAAATAATGTGGACAAATAGTAGTATAACTATGTATTTCATTAACTCCCCTGCTGCTGCATCATTACATAACTACTATTTGTGCACATTATTTTTTATTATAATATACCTTGATTCATGATCAAGGTATATTATAATAAAAATAATGTGGACAAATAGTACTAACTCCCCTGCTTCTGCCTAGATGCGCTCTCCCGCTTTAAAAATGAAAGCATTAGCATAGACCCTTTCTGTTGTGACTTACCCGTAACAAATTAAGTATATGGCCAGGCTCCGGTGCTCCGGTGCTCCGTCGCTCCGTCCGCGTCCAAGTGAACCAGAAGGGATGAGCTGATCAGGTGGCAACACACAGCCCTTCCTTCACAGACTTTGCCGCCAGCCTACAAGTCTCCAGTACTTCTGCGCTGCGCTCTGGATTCTTTCTTGCGCATGCGCAGGGAGCCAATCAATAACAGTCACGTTCTCCTGGTGTTGTCAATCACAGGAGAACATGACCGTCTGATTGGCTCCCTCTCTAAGAGGCATTACGAGTCATGCCTCCGATTGGCCAATATTTTCCTGGCTGACAATCAGTCAGCCTGTGACAGCCAGTGGGTGGTGTTTTGATCCTTCGCCGGTTATTTGAAAAATGCCATGATGTTACGCAATGGAGAGGTACAAAAGTACAGTGCCTCTCCATAGCGTAACTTGGGGAAAAAAAGTGAATAGTTGTGTTATGCCAGCAGGTGTCGCTAATGTTCATAATATGCACCCATGTTGCGCTATGGAGTATGTCTGCTCTGCATCTCCATAGCGTAACATGGGGGAGAAATTAAAAAGTACATTTTTTTTTTTTTTAACACAATTTTTTAATTTTATTTATATTATACATTTAAATAAACTTTGGGCCCATATGGCAGGGTAGGCTCTGCCTACCCTGCCTCCTATGACTGCACGTCCTTGATACATATGTAATATGTACTGATATTTAGCTCTTAAGTAGTTTTGCATTTCAATACATGAGTGTCTATTTTTAAGTTTTTATACTCTGATGAAAGAGTTTTATGTTTAGACATTTTAGTTCAGTTCAAGGTCCCAACATAATTGAATGATTCTATTATTTGTATAAATATTCCCATGTTATTCATATACCAGCAAGTTTCCTATTCTAGAAAAATTAGTCGGTTTCTTGCTTTGAAAAACTTATTTTAAAAAATATAGTTCTGCCTATTATAACTTTGGCCATCATTTGAGAACAATGCACTAACTCCTTAGTTTTAGCTGATTAACATAATTAGTATTATTTAATTAATCTAAAATTAGTGTTAGACTTACTTTATCAGTTGAGACAGTTTATTGTTTGGTCAAACACACAGAAGTGGTGACCACACAGAGTCATGTGAGGCATAGATAATGCCTACACCCTGTCCAGAAGAGATGGGAGGCTGACTGAACAGAGAGGTCAGAATTACAGAGAGAATTGGACCAGGGGGTAATCTAAGAGGGTCTATTCAAATTAAGCACAGATAAGGATCCCACATTATTGACATGAAACCAACCCACAAAAAAATCTTCTGTTCTGCTTACTTTCCAGGTGTACATACTACATGTAAGCAATGTGAAGAAACAAGTCACTTACTAAAAAGGAAAAAAACATATATAGTGACACAATTTAGAAAAACAGGCGCTAAGGAAGTCTCCAGCCACGCATACACATTTCATGCAGGTCCCCACACTTGTTCAGTGAAAACCATATGAAAGCTTGTTGTTCATTTGAGTTATGCTTTTACAATGATCCGGGACCGTAAATGCTTGGATAAAATAAAAAAACAAGATAGCGCTGCCCATGTCAATAATGGCGATGGCCCTTTTTTAGAACAATTGAAGTGCCTCAATCAATATCAAATACATCGTCATCATCAATTAAACATAAAAACACTCCTATATGAACGGATCCACATCTGAAAATGGAGGAGCTGCCGTGCTGTTTATAGATCATCAGCCATCATCAGTTGTTAATGATGTCATTGTGGGGAGATGGAGATAAAAATCAAGGGAGTTATAAAGATCGACTGGATTGGACATGATAAGATGGTCATGATTTAAAAAAAAAAAAATAATAATAATATTAAAAAATAAAAAAATAAAAACAAGAAATTTAGAAAGATTCAAATTGACCCCAATATTTGAGGTTTTCTTATTGGTGACGTAACAAATTCTGTTTCCTTTTTATAGTATTGAATGTTTTTATTAGGTAATTCATATAAATCTGGTCTGATGCCAATAATTCGGGGGCCCTTGAAGAATATAGCAATAAAGGAATCCGTTTTCTTATGGTTTACCATGACCATTAGTAACCCTTTGAGTGCTAATGACGGCTTTGAGCCGTCACAGAATTTCTCACTCTGGTGCTAATGACGGCTCAGAGCCGTCATGAGCACTCTCCCAACTTGAGGGAGATCTGGGGGCTCCTTGCTGCTCCTACCCCGGCGATCGTGCCTGTAGAGTGACAGGCATTGCCGGGGCTTCACGTGATGCGCGGTGACGTCACGCGCAATTACGTGATGACGTCACTGCGCAACTTTATTTATACTTAACAATGTTAAGTATAGGAGGAGGGGGCATGCTGCTTAGAAGCCTGTATCTCAGGCTTCTAAGCAGCTACAGACCCCCAAGACCCATTGTTGGAAAGGCAATCGCCTAACCTTTCCAACAGTGTAAGTCTTGGGGGTCTGTAAAAAAAAAAAAAGTTAAAAAAAAAAGTTAAAAAAATTGCAAAAATAATAATAATAAAAAAAAATATTAGCACCCAGGTGGGAAATGGCTTAGCAGCCAAAGCTGATTCTAAAAAAATACAAAAATAAAAATGATTTTGTTTAAAATAATTTAATGAATGTTTTAATTAGTTGTAACCAGATAGTTATAAAATCACTGGAGTAATATATTCTTATGGATTCCCTTTATTCAAATTTCCAGTTTATTATCTCATAATAAACTATTTTTGTTTTTTTAATTTGGTCTTGATAGAAATATCCGGACTAAATAGTTTCAGGTTTTATATGCTTTTTTTGTGTGCAAATTATATCATTTGCTTTATTTGATTTCCTTATAATAACCCTGTCACCTCATTGATAACTACTTCTTCACGTATTAAATTAAATTTATAGAATTATATAAAGGTTTTATTGTGTACTAATATATTGGGGTAGTTATTTAATAATTTTTCAAGTGTCTACAAACGGGCAAATTCAAATTCATTACAAGTCTATGGGAACTGTTTTTTCACTATAAATATATATGCTTATATACATATATATATCTGTATATACACATATTAACACATAAATATATATGTATATATTCATATCTCTGCGTGACTTACCCTCTTTGCTGCGCTTAGGTTCTGTGCCGTGTATGACAGCTTCAGAACGAAGCTCCTATTGTAGCCTATGGAAGCACGCTCTCATGAGAGTGCATAGCTTCCATGCAATGCGAATGCAAGGTCGCGTTCGCATTATGGGCCATTTGAAATACCAGCGCACAATTGCGTGAGCTAGTATTATGAGTGGAGAGTAAATATTGTGCTCACAAATTTTGTGCTCCACTTGTAATCTGGCCCATTGTGTTTTGTGGGTATTAATTGCATTATATATCACTTTTGTAAACATTAAGAGTAAATGTTCTAACTTTAATGAAATTGGAATATACCATATTACTATATTATTATTCATATAAATATACATAGCATACAACCTAACCCCATAACTTCTTGCCTCTACTTTAGCTCTGTTGCTGGTTTTGTTCTTACTAAGGTCTGCTGTTGTCTTCGGCAAAATATATATAATCTGTTATCAAACAGACGTATCAGTTATATTTGTGTATACTTAAATTACCTTGTTTTGCGGAAATAGAGGAGACAGTGACTAGTGAAATTCCGTCTCCTGAGGCCTGGATATCTGATGCCATAACCTTACAGAATGATGCGTGTTATTACTGAAGTCATGCATGTGTTTGCTGTTTACCAAAACAGGATTCATGGCTGTTTTATTACACACAGTTATTTAATTATTTATGTTTTTTTTTTCAATATGCCTGAAACAGGCACCTTCACTTAGCTAAGTATATAGCTTATGTTATTTTCTGAGTAATATAAATGTGTACATTTGTTATGGGACTCTTTTACCTCTTAAAAAGCTGGTTGACAATTTTGGCGGCCCTGGGAATGAAGAGTACACACACCAAGACATGACAGATTATACAGCCAAACTTAAAGGGACAGTCTAGTCAAAATTAAACTTTTATGATTCAGATAGAGCATGTAATTTTAAGCAACTTTCTAATTTACTCCTATTATCATTTTTTCTTTGTTCTCTTGGTATCTTTTGTTGAAAAGCAAGAATGTAAGCTTAGGAGCCAGACCATTTTTGGTTCAGCACCTAGGTAGCGCTTGCTGATTGGTGGCTACATTTATACACCAAACAGCAAGCTCTACCCAGGTGCTGAACCAAAAATGGGCTGGCTCCTAAGCTTAGATTCCTGCTTTTCAAATTAAGATAGCAAGAGAACAAAGAAAAAAATATAATAGGAGTAAATAAGTAAGTTGCTTAAAGTTTCCTGCTCTTTTTGAATCATGAAAGTTTAATTTTGACTAAACTATCCCTTCAAGTCTCCTGAAAATGTGGCTTTGTGACTGGATCACTCCAGTAGTACCCTGCTATATAATTCCAACAAGGTAAATAAACATAAAATGACTGGACTAGCAATCTATAGGTGGTCCTAAAGCCAGCAGCTGCCCACACAACATGGAGGACACCTAGCTGTCTGAGGACTTTAAGGAGAAGAAGCATGCGCGTGGTGTGTATTTACAGCAGAAAACACCATGAGCTGCTATGTTAAAGGGACAAAAACACTAAATAAATGCTCAATATAATAATGTATTTAAATGATGATAAGCCTGAGAATATAAATGCAATATTTAAAAAAAATAAGTGTAGAATAACGTCAGCCAAGTCTAAACATTATTAATACAAATTAACATCCTTTTACTGCGACTGTTTATCAATAGCAGAACTCCACCCACCATTTGACTTATTTGGGGGAGCCAATCAGGGCTTTCGTCTGCAGACAACAAGGCTAGCCGCTGTCATTATGGGGTTGGTCACAATACTTTAACCCCTTAGTGACCAGACCATTTTTCAATTTTCTTACCCTGAAGGACCAGCGCTTTTACATTTTTGCGGTGTTTGTGTTTAGCTGTAATTTTCCTCTTACTCATTTACTGTACCCACACATATTATATACCGTTTTTTTTTCTCACCATTAAATGGACTTTCTAAAGATAACATTATTTTAATCATATCATATAATTTACTAGAAAAAAATATATAAAATATGATGAAAAAATTGAAAAAAACAAACTTTGACCCCCAAAATCTGTTACACATCTACAACCACCAAAAAACACCCATGCTAAATAGTTTCTAAATTTTAACCTGAGTTTAGAAATACCCAATGTTTACATGTTTTTATAAGTTATAGGGCAATAAGTACAAGTAGCACTTTGCTATTTCAAAACAATTTTTTTTTTACAAAATTAGCGATAGTTACATTGGAACACTAATATCTGTCAGGAATCCCTGAATATCCCTTGACATGTATATATTTTTTTTAGTAGACAACCCAAAATATTGATCTAGGTCCATTTTTGTATATTTCATGCCCCCATTTCACCGCCAAATACAATCAAATAAAAAAAATCGTTAACTTTTTTACTAACTTTTACACAAACTTTAGGTTTCTCACTGAAATAATTTAAAAACAGCTTGTGCAATTATGGCACAAATGGTTGTAAATGCTTCTCTGGGATCCCCTTTGTTCAGAAATAGCAGACATATATGGCTTTGGCATTGCTTTTTGGTAATTAGAGGGCCGCTAAATGCCGCTGCGCACCACATGTGTATTATGCCCAGCAGTGAAGGGGTTAATTAGGGAGCTTGTAGGGTTAATTTTAGCTTTAGTGTAGTGTAGTAGACAACCCAAAGTATTGATCTAGGGCCCATTTTGGTATATTTCATGCCACCATTTCACCGCCAAATGCGATTAAATAAAAAAAAACGTTAACTTTTTCACAAACTTTAGGTTTCTCACTGAAATTATTTACAAACAGTTTGTGCAATTATGGCACAAATGGTTGTAAACGCTTCTCTGGGACCCCCTTTGTTCAGAAATAGCAGACATATATGGCTTTGGCGTTGCTTTTTGGTAATTAGAAGGCCGCTAAGCACCACACTTGTATTATGCCCAGCAGTTAAGGGGTTAATTAGGTAGCATGTAGGGTTAATTTTAGCTTTAGTGTAGAGATCAGCCTCCCATCTGACACATCCCACCCCCAGATCCCTTCCTGACCCCCCTAAAAACAGCTCTCTTCCCTCCCCCACCTCACAATTGTCACCGCCATCTTAAGTACTGGCAGAAAGTCTGCCAGTACTAAAATAAAAAGCATTTTCTTTTATATATATTGATTCTGCAGTGCTGGATCCCCACCTTAGCCCCTAACCTCCCTGATCCCCCCTATACAGCTCTCTAACCCTCGCCCCTCAACCTATTTTCTGCCATCTTGGGTACTGGCAGCTGTCTGTCAGTACCCAGTTTGCCCCCAAAAAAATGCTTTTCTGTAGTGTAGCTGCCCCCCCTCAATACCCTATCTCCCTTCCCCTCCCATATACCTTGGCCAACATTAAATTCTCCCCTCCCCCTACATCCTTCACAATTTATATTTATCATGCAAATGTGGCGCGCGCACCCCCCCGCACTCTACCGTGACTATGCACGCACTTATTGAGTACAGGGACAGGAAGTGACCATTGAAGGGCCGCCCACCCGCCTCCCAGCAGCAGCTCCCATCCACCAACGATCAGCACCATTGATGGCCGATGCAGAGAGGGCCACAGAGTGTCTCTCTCTCTCTCTGCATCGGATGCTTAAAAAAGGGTATTGAGGGATGTCTCAATATCGAGGCATCACTGCAATACCCTGAGAGCTGCTGGAAGCAATCGCAATCGCTTCCAGCGCTCAATTAGACCAAGGACGTAGCAGGTACGTCCATTGTCACTAACTGACAATTTTTGCAGGACATACCTGGTACGTCCTTGGCTGTTAAGGGGTTAAAAAAACATTCTGGTGATTTTCTATTAAATCTAAAGGGATTTTGTAGATAAATGATTTGATAAGCTTTTTAAAGGATTGTGATTGACTCCATTGTTAGTATAAAGTACTGTTATTTTATAAAGGTGGTGAGAGTCCACGATCCATTACTCCTGGGAATTATCTTCCCTATCACTAGGAGGAGGCAAAGATTCCTAAACCCCAAGAGCTCTATATAATCCCTCCCACCTCTATGGCAGTTAGTCTTATCTTGGCCTCCACTGGAGGAAGGTGAAGAATGGTGATGTACAGATGATTTCTTCATTGAGAGGGGTTCTCAGACTGTGTTTAGCTAAAGGAACTTGGTGTGTGTCTTAATGTTTCTTTCACATGAAAATTGAAGTCACTATCCTCCCAAGGATGTTGCGGAGACTTGTCTTTTGCCTCCTCCTATTGGGTCTACAGTTAACTCTTATAGTATATCCTCTGCTGATAGGTTTTCAGTACAGGATTGTTTTTTCCTGCTATTGCATAGTAGGAGAGTTTTTAAGGTAAATGTTTTATATTTCATTTTTACACTCATTCTAAGACCTATACCTGGCATTACTATATAGTAATTTTATATAGCCTGGGATCATATTCATTTGCACCCCATATATAAGGGGCTTTTAAATAAACTTTAGTACCTTTTTGTTTTCCTGGCCGCATGTGTACTCGTGTGTGTGCACAATGATGCATGCGGGAGGGTGCACAGGTGCGTGCGTAGGGGCACACAGGTGAGTGCATGGGGGCATATGGGTGCGCTTGTGAGTTCGGGAGCCTATTTTGGCTATTTTTTGACATTTTTAAATTGGCATTTGTTTGGGCTTTTCCAGCTTTAGCTGTGATCCCAGGAGGGGCATTGTATTCTCATTCCCTTAGAGCTCTTGTTTTTAGGGGTTATCAGTATTTCTGTGTTTGTTCACTATGGAATCTTCTGAATCTGTCCCTAATCCTCCTTTGGAAGCTGATATTTTTTAACACCTTTCTACCTGTATTAAGCATGTTTATTGTAAGCAGTCTGAGATTTCAACTCCTTCATACGTATGTGAGTTCTGCCTTAATGTTTTGATGCATTAAGACCAATCTAATGCTGCACTTGTGTCTAAAGGTATTATTGCTCCTTCCGTTTGTTCATTACAGGAAGGTCCAGTTTAAATTGTTCCTGGCATTAAGGAATTTATTAAAGCTACGGTGTCTGAAATGTTGACAGTCATTCCACCTACAGGTAAACATAAAAAGGTCAGTACAATATATGCCTTCTAATAGTAGCTATATTAATCTGTCTCATGTGGCTAATGAGGCTTCTGAGGGTGAGGTTTTTTTCTGATGATCAGGGTCTGGTTTCTGATTCAGAGCCTGCTTCTTCCCCTTCTCGTTTTAGATTGATCCCATTCGTTCTTTATTAACCCCTTAACGACCAACGACGTATGGGGTACGTCCTGCAAAAAAATGCAGTTAATGACCAAAGACGTACCCCATACGTTGTTGGTCTTTGAAAGCAGTGGAAGCGATCCTGATAGCTTCCAGCTGCTTTCATGTTATTGCAGTGATGCCTCAATATTGAGGCATCCTGCAATAACTGTTTTTAGCCATCCGATGCAGAGAGAGCCACTCTGTGGCCCTCTCTGCATCGGCTATCAATAGCCGTTACCGTTGGTGGGTGGGAGCTCATCCAGGGAGGCGGGTGGGAGGTTATTGGTGGAGGAGGGGGGAGGGATCTTGTACGGGTGCGTGCGCGTGCACGGGCGTGTGCACGAGAGCCGTGCCCACGCATGCACGGGCGCGCGCGTGCACGTGAGATCTATGCAAACAGCATCAATATGCTGTAGATCTGGAGGGTGGGAGAGAGGACTGGGGAGGGTGGGATTTTCAAATCAAGGCATCTGGGAGAGGGTGGGGGGTTGGATGTTGAGGGGGGGGTGCACAATAAAGGCAGAGGGGGGGGCTTAAAGAGCTGTTTGGGGGGGGATCAGGGAGGTTGGGGGCTAAGGGGGGTCCTACACAGCAGAAGAATTATTTTTTTTTTTAAAAAAAAACCTAAACCCCCCCAAAAAAACTTTTATTTTAGTACTGGCAGACTTTCTGCCAGTACTTAAGATGGCGGGGACAATTGTGGGGTGGGGGAGGGAAGGGAGCTGTTTGGGAGGGATCAGGGGGTGGGATGTGTCAGGTGGGAGGCTGATCTCTACACTAAAGCTAAAATTAACCCTGCAAGCTCCCTACAAGCTACCTAATTAACTCCTTCACTGCTAGACATAATATACGTGTGATGCGCAGCGGCATTTAGCGACCTTCTAACTACCAAAAAGCAACGACAAATCCATATATGTCTGCTATTTCTGAACAAAGGGTATCCCAGAGAAGCATTTACAACAATTTGTGCCATAATTGCACAAGCTGTTTGTAAATAATTTCAGTGAGAAATCTAAAATTGTGAAATATTTAAAGTTTTTTTTAATTTGATCGCATTTGGCGGTGAAATGGGGGCATGAAATATACCAAAATGGGCCTAGATCAATACTTGGGGTTGTTTACTACACTACACTAAAGCTAAAATTAAACCTACAAGCTCCCTACATGCTCCCTAATTAACCCCTTCACTGCTGCGCATAATACACGTGTGGTGCGCAGTGGCATTTAGCGGCCTTCTAATTACCAAAAAGCAACGTAAAAGCCATATATGTCTGCTATTTCTGAACAAAGGGGATCCCAGAGAAGCATTTAAAACCATTTGTGCAATAATTGCACAAGCTGTTTGTAAATAATTTCAGTGAGAAACCTAAAGTTTGTGAAAAAATTTGTGAAAAAGTGAACATTTTTTTTTATTTGATCGCATTTGGCGGTGAAATGGTGGCATGAAATATACCAAAATGGGCCTAGATCAATACTTTGGGATGTCTTCTAAATATATATATATATATATACATGTTAAAGGATATTCAGGGATTGCTGACAGATATCAGTGTCCCAATGTAACTAGTGCTAATTTTGAAAAAAAGTGGTTTGGAAATAGCAAAGTGCTACTTTTATTTAGTGCCCTATAACTTGAAAAAAAAGCAAAGAACATGTAAACATTGGGTATTTCTAAACTCAGGACAAAATTTAGAAACTATTTAGCATGGGTGTTTTTGGGTGGTTGTAGATGTGCAACAGGTTTTGGGGGTCAAAGTTTGAAAAAATTGTTTTTTTCCATTTTTTTCCTCATATTTTATAATTTTTTTAATAGTAAATTATAAGATATGATGAAAATAATGGTATCTTTAGAAAGTCCATTTAATGGCGAGAAAAACAGTATATAATATGTGTGGGTACAGTAAATGAGTAAGAGGAAAATTACAGCTAAACACAAACACCGCAGAAATGTAAAAATAGCCTTGGTCCCAAACGGTCAACAAATGGAAAAGTGCTCCGGTCACTAAGGGGTTAAAGGAGGTTTTGCTTACTTTAGAAATTAAGGACATTTCTGTTACTAAAGACTCTTTAGTAACATAAATGTCCTTAATTTTTAAGTAAGCAAAAGAGGGGTCTTCCAGACGTTTAGATTCTTATTGTAGACCTGCTAAGGATTCTCCTAAGGTTTTTCCAGAGGCTAATTCTGTAGCTGGGATTATTTCTAAAGAATGGTCTAAACCTGGTAATTCATTTAATCCTTCTGCAAGGTCTAAAAGAATGTATACTCTTTCTGCTTCTAATATTGAGCTTTGGGAAACTGTTCCTAAGGTGGATGGTGCCATATCTACTTTGGCTAAATGTACTACTAGCTCTCTGGAGGATAGCACTTCTTTTAAAGACCCTTTGGAAAGGAAACTTGAATCCTTTCATAGAAGGACTTTTCTGCAGGCATGTTATCTTTAAAGGGCAAGTCAACCCAAAATTTGTTCAAATTAAAGATAAAGTTTCAAACGCTTAATATTGCAAACTGAAGCCCAATATGGTAAACTATATATTTGTCCAGTAAAAACACTTACAATTTGTGCCTCGGCCGTTTTGAAATGGCCGCCTTCCCCCTCCACTCTTTCGTCACCAGCATCTTCCTCATCTGCCTGTGATTGCTGTAACTTTGCGATCGTATACGTCCCTGTGTTTGGTGCATGCGCAAAGCGCTGATTTTATTGAAGAGAATAAGCTGTTAATTTTAGTTCCTGTTTGAAACGTCCCCCTTCAATAAAATCGGCACATTGCACAAGAGCCAAACACGGGGACGTGTACTATCGCAGTTACTGCGATCACAGGCAGATAAGGAAGATGCTGGTGACGAATGAGAGGAGGGGGCAGGCAGCCATTTCAAAATGGCTGAGACACAAATTGTTTTTACTGGAAAAATATATATCTTACAAAATTGGGCTACAGTTGGCAATATTAAGCGTTTGAAGCTTTATCTCTTGGAATTTGAACACATTTTGGGTTGACTTGCCCTTTAAGACCAGCTATTGCTACCGTGGTGTTTCTTCTGCTTCTTTCCATTTGGTTGGATAGTCTTTCTGATCAGATTTCTGAGGATTTTTATAGTGAAGATTTTCACAAAATTCTGTTTTTGTTAATTTGCATTTGTTATCAGTTAAAGTTAATTAGGCACAGATGTGTAGTAGGTTAGCAATGAGAAGTCAGCAGAGTGCATTTCAAGTTGTGAGAATTACAAAATCCTCAATTTCCCAAAGCTAAATCACATGAAAAGGGGACAAAATAAATAATGACATTATAATGCAAAGTTGTTTCATTACACATAACTAAACATTATAATTAACAATCTCAAGGTGTTTACTTTCTCATTAAAATTACTGATGAAGGGAAAGTATTTTACAGCGTTTACAGGGATGTAAAATTGCACAAAAAAGCTCTACTGTGTCAGAACATTTTACTATTGTTTGCATATGACTATTGCCTCAATAGGAGTTAAAGGGACACTGTACCCAAAAATTTTCTTTTGTGATTCAGATTGAGCATGACATTTTAAGCAACTTTCTAATTTACTCCTATTATCAAATTTTCTTCATTCTCTTGGTATCTTTATTTGAAATGCAAGAATGTAAGTTTAGATGCCGGCCCATTTTTGGTGAACAACCTGGGTTGTCCTTGCTGATTGGTGGATAAATTCATCCACCAATAAAAAAGTGCTGTCCAGAGTACTGAAACCAAAAAAAAGGTTAGATGCCTTCTTTTTCAAATGATGATAGCAAGAGAACAAAGAAAAATTGATAATAGGAGTAAATTAGAAAGTTGCTTAAAATTGCATGCTCTTTCTGAATTACAAAAGAAAAAAATTGGGTACAGTGTCCCTTTAAGCATTTATTTAAAGTCAGCTCCAGATCAGTAATGAACTACTGGGATTTAACTGAACACATTTGATGAGCCAATGACAAGAGGAATAAGTGCATAGCCACCAATCACTACCTAGCTTCCAGTTGTGCATTGCTGCTCATGAGCCTATTTAGGTATGTTTTTCAACAAAGGATACAAAAGATTTAAGAACATTTGCATCCTCTACTGGAACCATGAAAGTTTAATTTTGATTTTCATGTCCCTTTAAGTGTGTGGCTGTGCTGCAGCTACTTGAGTTCGGCTTTTCATGTGTACTTGTATTAGTGGTCTTAACTAAATATGTCTGAACTAATATAAGCAATCAAATATGGGAAGCTATTCTCTCACAAAGTGAAGCTTTGGAATGACAATCATTATCTTGAAAATTTGTAGTACATTTTTAAGTTATTTAGATGTGAAAAATGTGAGGATTTTCAGACATAGTTGACCTGTGTTTATAATGGACCAGACTATTTCTCTATGTGATGTAATTTTAAAATGAAAAAGGAAAACTTTATTCTAGGTTTGTGTAAATCACACAGCTATAGATAGTAGAGCACCTTGTATCTGTGCAGTTGTACTAATGCAAATTCTCACCTTTTACAATTATGACATTTAAACTTGACCATTGTGCTTTTCTCTGAATTACCCAGATAAATCATTCCTTCTATTTATCCCCACACCAAACTCTGTAGACATATATCTTATGTTATATAGTGTTTATGATATTTATTACATCATTGACACAAAAGATCAATGGTTCTAAATTAGTTTTTCTTTCATGTAATTAGCAAGAGTCCATGAGCTAGTGACGTATGGGATATACATTCCTACCAGGAGGGGCAAAGTTTCCCAAACCTTAAAATGCCTATAAATACACCCCTCACCACACCCACAATTCAGTTTTACAAACTTTGCCTCCGATGGAGGTGGTGAAGTAAGTTTGTGCTAGATTCTACGTTGATATGCGCTCCGCAGCAAGTTGGAGCCCGGTTTTCCTCTCAGCGTGCAGTGAATGTCAGAGGGATGTGAGGAGAGTATTGCCTATTTGAATGCAGTGACCTCCTTCTAAGGGGTCTATTTCATAGGTTCTCTGTTATCGGTCGTAGAGATTCATCTCTTACCTCCCTTTTCAGATCGACGATATACTCTTATATATACCATTACCTCTGCTGATTCTCGTTTCAGTACTGGTTTGGCTATCTGCTATATGTAGATGAGTGTCCTGGGGTAAGTAAGTCTTATTTTCTGTGACACTCCTAGCTATGGTTGGGCACTTTGTTTATAAAGTTCTAAATATATGTATTCAAACATTTATTTGCCTTGACTCAGAATGTTCAACTTTCCTTATTTTTCAGACAGTCAGTTTCATATTTGGGATAATGCATTTTAATTTAACATTTTTTACCTTAAAATTTGACTTTTTCCCTGTGGGCTGTTAGGCTCGCGGGGGCTGAAAATGCTTCATTTTATTGCGTCATTCTTGGCGCGGACTTTTTTGGCGCAAAAATTCTATTTCCGTTTCCGGCGTCATACGTGTCGCCGGAAGTTGCGTCATTCTTTGACGTTATTTTGCGCCAAAAATGTCGGCGTTCCGGATGTGGCGTCATTTTTGGCGCCAAAAAGCATTTAGGCGCCAAATAATGTGGGTGTCTTATTTGGCGCGAAAAAAATATGGGCGTCACTTTTGTCTCCACATTATTTAAGTCTCATTTTTTATTGCTTCTGGTTGCTAGAAGCTTGTTCTTTGGCATTTTTTCCCATTCCTGAAACTGTCATTTAAGGAATTTGATCAATTTTGCTTTATATGTTGTTTTTTTCTTTTACATATTGCAAGATGTTCCACGTTGCAACTGAGTCAGAAGTTACTTCAGGAAAGTCACTGCACAGTGCTGGAGCTACCAAGCTAAGTGTATCTGCTATAAACTTTTGGTATCTGTTTCTCCAGCTGTTATTTGTATTGCATGTCATGTCAAACTTATTAATGCAGATAAAATTTCCTTTAGTACTGTTACATTACCTGTTGCTGTTCCGTCAACATCTAATTTTCAGAGTGTTCCTGATAACATAAGAGATTTTATTTTTTAAATCCATTAAGAAGGCTATGTCTGTTATTTCTCCTTCTAGTATACATAAAAGTCTTTTAAAACTTCTCTTTTTTCAGATGAATTTTTAAATGAACATCATCATTCTGATACTGATAATGGTTCTTCTGGTTCAGAGGTTTCTGTCTCAGAGGTTGATGCTGATAAATCTTTGTATTTGTTCAAGATGGAATTTATTCATTCTTTACTTAAAGAAGTGTTATTTGCATTAGAAATAGAGGATTCTGGTCCTCTTGATTCTAAATGTAAACGTTTAAATAAGGTTTTTAAATCTCCTGTAGTTATTCCAGAAGTGTTTTATCTCCCTGATGCTATTTCTGAAGTAATTTCCAGGGAATGGAATAATTTGGGTAATTTATTTACTCCTTCTAGACGTTTAAGCAAATTATATCCTGTGCCATCTGACAGATTAGAGTTTTTTTGAGACAAAAATCCCTAAGGTTATGGGGCTATCTCTACTCCTGCTAATGTACTACTATTCCTACGGCAGATAGTACTTCATTTAAGGATCCTTTAGATAGGAAAATTGAATCCTTTCTAAGAAAAGCTTACTTATGTTCAGGTAATCTTCTTAGACCTGCTATATTTTTAGCGGATGTTGCTGCAGCTTCAACTTTTTGATTAGAAGCTTTAGAGCAACAAGTAACAGATCATAATTTTATAGCATTATTATTATTCTATAACATGCTAATAATTTTATTGGTGATACCATCTTTTGATATCATTAGAGTTGATGTCAGGTATATGTCTCTAGCTATTTTAGCTAGAGAAGCTTTATGGATTAAACTTGGAATGCTGACGTGTCTTCTAAGTCATCTTTGCTTTCCCTTTCTTTCCAGGGTAAATAATCATTTTAGTTCCTTTCCTTACAAGGAACAAAAGCCTGATCCTTCATCCTCAGGAGCGGTATCAGTTTGGAAACTATTTCCAGTTTGGAATATATTCAAGCCTTATAGAAACCTATAGCCAGCTCCTAAGTACCTATGAAGGTGCGGCCCTTATTCCAGCTCAGCTGGTATGGGGCAGATTACGTTTTCTTCAAAGAAATTTGGATCAATTCCGTTCTTAATCTCTGGTTTCAGAAACATTGTTTCAGAAAGGTACAGAATTGGCTTCAAGTTAAGGCCTCCTGCTAAGAGATTCTTTTCTTTCCCGTGTCCCAGTTAACACAGCAAAGGCTCAGCATTTCTGTAATGTGTTTCAGATCTAGAGTTGGCTGGAGTATTTATGCCAGTTCCAGTTCTGGAACAGGGGCTGGGGTTTTATTTTATCTCTTCATTTGTACCAAAGAAGGTCAATTCCTTCAGACCAGTGCCGGATCTGTCATTATTGAATCGTTATGTTAGGATACCAACATTCAAGATGGTTACTGTAGGACTATCCTGCCTTTTGTTTAGCAAGGGCATTATATGTCTACTATAGATTTACAGGATGTGTATCTGCATATTCCGATTCATCCAGATCACTTTTAGTGTCTGAGATTCTCTTTTTAGACAAGCATTACCAGTTTTGTGGCTCTACCGTTTGGCCTAGCCTCAGTTCCAAGAATTTTTTTCAAAGGTTCTCGGTGCCCCTTTTTTCTGTAATCAGAGAATAGGGTTTTGGTATTTCCTTATTTGGACGATATCTTGGTACTTGCTCAGTCTTCTCATTTTCGAAGAATCTCATACGAATCGACTTGTGTTGTTTCTTCAATTTCATGGTTGGAGGATCAATTTACCATTCAGTTCATTGATTCCTCAGACAAGGGTAACCTTTTTAGGTTTTTGTACATAAATTCAGTGTCTATGACTCTGTCCTTGTCAGACAAGAGAAGTTTAACATTGATGTCAGCTTGTCAAAACCTTCAGTCACAATCATTCCCTTTGGTAGCCTTATGCATGGAAATGTTGGGTCTTAGGACTGCCGCATCAGATGCGATCTCCTTTGCTCGTTTTCACATGCGACCTCTTCAGCTCTGTATGCTGACCTAATGGTGCAGGGATTACTCAAAGATATCTCAATTAATATCTTTAAACCGATTTTACAACACTCTCTGACATGGTGGACAGATCACCATCGTTTAGTTCAGGGGGCTTCTTTGTTCTTCCGACCTGGACTATAATCTCAACAGATGCAAGTCTTACAGGTTGGGGAGCTGTGTGGGGGTATCTGACGGCACAAGGGGTTTGGGAATCTCAGGAGGTGAGATTTCCGATCAATATTTTGGAACTCCGTGCAATTTTCAGAGCTCTTCAGTCTTGGCCTCTTCTCAAGAGAGAGTTGTTCATTTGTTTTCAGATAGACAATGTCACAACTGTGGCATACATCAATCATCAAGGAGGGACTCACAGTCCTCTGGCTATGAAAGAAGTATCTCGAATTTTGGTTTGGGCGGAATCCAGCTCCTGTCTAATCTCTGTGGTTCATATCCCAGGTATGGACAATTGGAAAGCGGATTATCTCAGTCGCCAAACGTTGCATCCGGGCGAATGGTCTCTTCACCCAGAGGTATTTCTTCAGATTGTTCAAATGTGGGAACTTCCAGAAATAGATCTGATGGCTTCTCATCTAAACAAGAAACTTCCCAGGTATCTGTCCAGATCCCGGGATCCTCAGGCGGAGGCAGTGGATGCATTATCACTTCCTTGGAAGTATCATCCTGCCTATATCTTTCCGCCTCTAGTTCTTTTTCCAAGAGTAATCTCCAAGATTCTGAAGGAATGCTCGTTTGTTCTGCTGGTAGCTCCGGCATGGCCTCACAGGTTTTGGTATGCGGATCTTGTCCGGATGGCCTCTTGCCAACCGTGGACTCTTCCGTTAAGACCAGACCTTTTATCTCAAGGTCCTTTTTTCCATCAGGATCTGAAATCCTTAAATTTAAAGGTATGGAGATTGAACGCTTGATTCTTGGTCAAAGAGGTTTCTCTGACTCTGTGATTAATACTATGTTACAGGCTCGTAAATCTGTATCCAGAGAGATATATTATAGAGTCTGGAAGACTTATATTTCTTGGTGTCTTTCTCATCATTTTTCTTGGCATTCTTTTAGAATACCGAGAATTTTACAGTTTCTTCAGGATGGTTTAGATAAGGGTTTGTCCGCAAGTTCCTTGAAAGGTCAAATCTCTGCTCTTTCTGTTCTTTTTCACAGACAGATTGCTATTCTTCCTGATATTCATTGTTTTGTACAAGCTTTGGTTCGTATAAAGCCTGTCATTAAGTCAATTTCTCCTCCTTGGAGTTTGAATTTGGTTCTGGGGGCTCTTCAAGCTCCTCCATTTGAACCTATGCATTCATTGGATATTAAATTACTTTCTTGGAAAGTTTTGTTCCTTTTGGCCATCTCTTCTGCCAGAAGAGTTTCTGAATTATCTGCTCTTTCTTGTGAGTCTCCTTTTCTGATTTTTCATCAGGATAAGGCGGTGTTGCGAACTTCTTTTGAATTTTTACCTAAGTTGTGAATTCCAACAACATTAGTAGAGACATTGTGGTTCCTTCATTATGTCTTAATCCTAAGAATTCTAAGGAGAAATCATTGCATTCTTTGGATGTTATTAGAGCTTTGAAATATTATGTTGAAGCTACTAAGTCTTTCCGAAAGACTTCAAGTTTATTTGTTATCTTTTCCGGTTTTAGAAAGGCCAGAAAACTTCTGCCATTTCTTTGGCATCTTGGTTGAAATCTTTAATTCATCTTGCCTATGTTGAGTCGGGTAAGACTCCGCCTCATAGGATTACAGCTCATTCTACTAGGTCAGTTTCTACTTCCTGGGCGTTTAGGAATGAAGCTTCGGTTGATCAGATTTGCAAAGCGGCAACTTGGTCCTCTTTGCATACTTTTACCAAATTCTACCATTTTGTTGTATTTTCTTCTTCTGAAGCAGTTTTTGGTAGAAAAGTACTTCAGGCAGCATTTTCAGTTTGAATCTTCTGCTTATGTTTTTTCATTAAACTTTATTTTGGGTGTGGATTATTTTCAGCAGGAATTGGCTGTCTTTATTTTATCCCTCCCTCTCTAGTGACTCTTGTGTGGAAAGATCCACATCTTGGGTAGTCATTATCCCATACGTCACTAGCTCATGGACTCTTGCTAATTACATGAAAGAAAAC
The DNA here is from genome assembly GCF_027579735.1 of Bombina bombina. NCBI lineage: Eukaryota > Metazoa > Chordata > Amphibia > Anura > Bombinatoridae > Bombina > Bombina bombina. The sequence continues at coordinate 64,616,323 of NC_069500.1, read as the reverse complement.
ATAATTTATGTAAGAACTTACCTGATAAATTCATTTCTTTCATATTAGCAAGAGTCCATGAGGCCCGCCCTTTTTTTGTGGTGGTTATGATTTTTTTGTATAAAGCACAATTATTCCAATTCCTTATTTTATATGCTTTCGCACTTTTTTCTTATCACCCCACTTCTTGGCTATTCGTTAAACTGAATTGTGGGTGTGGTGAGGGGTGTATTTATAGGCATTTTAAGGTTTGGGAAACTTTGCCCCTCCTGGTAGGAATGTATATCCCATACGTCACTAGCTCATGGACTCTTGCTAATATGAAAGAAATGAATTTATCAGGTAAGTTCTTACATAAATTATGTTTTTTCCCCATGTAATCAGCAGCATGCTATGCACATGCTAAGTGACACATTTTTTTTCTAAAATAGGGGATTCTCCTCTTTCAAGTGAGATTTTACTTAGAGCCCTAAGTAGTACAGGGGAAAGGGGCTTTGTTACAGTACCTGATGCCAAGTTTCTTTGACCATAACCTCTCGTGCTTGACTAATCTGTATACAATAAGAGATATTTGTTTTTCTGCAAGATACATTATCTTGGACACTTGATTTTTTGGTTTTCTTTTTCATTTCTTTCATGTAATTAGCAAGAGTCCATGAGCTAGTGACGTATGGGATATACATTCCTACCGGGAGGGGCAAAGTTTCCCAAACCTCAAAATACCTATAAATACACCCCTCACCACACCCACAAATCAGTTTTACAAACTTTGCCTCCTATGGAGGTGGTGAAGTAAGTTTGTGCTAGATTCTACGTTGATATGCGCTCCGCAGCAGGTTGGAGCCCGGTTTTCCTCTCAGTGTGCAGTGAATGTCAGCGGGATGTGAGGAGAGTATTGCCTATTTGAATTCAATGATCTCCTTCTACGGGGTCTATTTCATAGGTTCTCTGTTATCGGGCGTAGAGATTCATCTCTTACCTCCCTTTTCAGATCGACAATATACTCTTATATATACCATTACCTCTACTGATTCTCGTTTCAGTACTGGTTTGGCTTTCTACTACATGTAGATGAGTGTCCTGGGGTAAGTCTTATTTTCTGTGACACTCTAAGCTATGGTTGGGCACTTTTATATAAAGTTCTAAATATATGTATTCAAACATTTATTTGCCTTGACTCAGAATGTTCAACGTTCCTTATTTCAGACAGTCAGTTTCATATTTGGGATAATGCATATGAATCAATCAATTTTTTTCTTACCTTAAAATTTGACTTTTTTCCCTGTGGGCTGTTAGGCTCGCGGGGGCTGAAAATGCTTCATTTTATTGCGTCATTCTTGTCGCGGACTTTTTTGGCGCACAAATAATGTGGGCGTCTTTTTTGGCGCTAAAAAATATGGGCGTCACTATTGTCTCCACATTATTTAAGTCTCATTATTTATTGCTTCTGGTTGCTAGAAGCTTGTTCACTGGCATTTTTTCCCATTCCTGAAACTGTCATTTAAGGAATTTGATCAATTTTGCTTTATATGTTGTTTTTTCTATTACATATTGCAAGATGTCCCAGATTGACACTGAGTCAGAAGATACTTCTGGAAAAACGCTGCCTGGTGCTGGATCTACCAAAGTTAAGTGTATCTGCTGTAAACTTGTGGTATCTGTTCCTCCAGCTGTTGTTTGTAATGAATGTCATGACAAACTTGTTAATGCAGATAATATTTCCTTTAGTAATGTTACATTACCTGTTGCTGTTCCGTCAACATCTAATTCTCAGAGTGTTCCTGTTAACATAAGAGATTTTGTTTCTAAATCCATTAGGAAGGCCATGTCTGTTATTCCTCCTTCTAGTAAACGTAAAAGGTCTTTTAAAACTTCTCATTTTTCAGATGAATTTTTAAATGAACATCATCATTCTGATTCTGATAATGGTTCCTCTGGTCTCAGAGGTTGATGCTGATAAATCTTCATTTCTTTCATGTAATTAGCAAGAGTCCATGAGCTAGTGACGTATGGGATATACATTCCTACCAGGAGGGGCAAAGTTTCCCAAACCTCAAAATGCCTATAAATACACCCCTCACCACACCCACAATTCAGTTTTACAAACTTTGAGGTGGTGAAGTAAGTTTGTGCTAGATTCTACGTTGATATGCGCTCCGCAGCAGGTTGGAGCCCGGTTTTCCTCTCAGCGTGCAGTGAATGTCAGAGGGATGTGAGGAGAGTATTGCCTATTTTGAATGCAGTGATCTCCTTCTACGGGGTCTATTTCATAGGTTCTCTGTTATCGGTCGTAGAGATTCATCTCTTACCTCCCTTTTCAGATCGACGATATACTCTTATTTATATACCATTACCTCTGCTGATTTTCGTTTCAGTACTGGTTTGGCTTTCTACAAACATGTAGATGAGTGTCCTGGGGTAAGTAAGTCTTATTTTCTGTGACACTCTAAGCTATGGTTGGGCACTTTGTTTATAAAGTTCTAAATATATGTATTCAAACATTTATTTGCCTTGACTCAGAATGTTCAACATTCCTTATTTTCAGACAGTCAGTTTCATATTTGGGATAATGCATTTGAATCTTTTTTTCTTACCTTAAAAAATTTGACTTTTTTTCCTGTGGGCTGTTAGGCTCGCGGGGGCTGAAAATGCTTCATTTTATTGCGTCATTCTTGGCGCGGACTTTTTTGGCGCAAAAAATCTTTTCTGTTTCCGGCGTCATACGTACGTCAGATGGTACTTCGTTTAAGGATCCTTTAGATAGGAAAATTCAATTCTGTTCACAATTTTTGGATTCAGAACATTGTTTCAGAAGGGTACAGAATTGGTTTCAAGATGAGACCTCTTGCAAAGAGATTTTTTCTTTCCCGTGTCCCAGTAAATCCAGTGAAAGCTCAAGCATTTCTGAATTGTGTTTCAGATCTAGAGTTGGCTGGAGTAATTATGCCAGTTCCAGTTCTGGAACAGGGGATGGGGTTTTATTCAAATCTCTTCATTGTACCAAAGAAGGAGAATTCCTTCAGACCAGTTCTGGATCTAAAAATATTGAATCGTTATGTAAGGATACCAACGTTCAAAATGGTAACTGTAAGGACTATCTTGCCCTTTGTTCAACAAGGGAATTATATGTCCACAATAGATTTACAGGATGCATATCTGCATATTCCGATTCATCCAGATCATTATCAGTTCCTGAGATTCTCTTTTCTGGACAAGCATTACCAGTTTGTGGCTCTGCCGTTTGGCCTAGCTACAGCTCCAAGGATTTTAACAAAGGTTCTTGGTGCCCTTCTGTCTGTAATCAGAGAACAGGGTATTGTGGTATTTCCTTATTTGGACGATATCTTGGTACTTGCTCAGTCTTTACATTTAGCAGAATCTCATACGAATCGACTTGTGTTGTTTCTTCAAGATCATGGTTGGAGGATCAATTCACCAAAAAGTTCATTGATTCCTCAGACAAGGGTAACCTTTCTGGGTTTCCAGATAGATTCAGTGTCCATGACTCTGTCTTTAACAGACAAGAGACGTCTAAAATTGATCTCAGCTTGTCGAAACCTTCAGTCACAATCATTCCCTTCGGTAGCCTTATGCATGGAAATTCTAGGTCTTATGACTGCTGCATTGGAAGCGATCCCCTTTGCTCGTTTTCACATGCGACCTCTTCAGCTCTGTATGCTGAACCAGTGGTGCAGGGATTACACAAAGATATCTCAATTAATATCTTTAAAACCGATTGTACTACACTCTCTAACGTGGTGGACAGATCACCATCATTTAATTCAGGGGGCTTCTTTTGTGCTTCCGACCTGGACTGTAATTTCAACAGATGCAAGTCTCACAGGTTGGGGAGCTGTGTGGGGATCTCTGACGGCACAAGGAGTTTGGGAATCTCAGGAGGTGAGATTACCGATTAATATTTTGGAACTCCGTGCAATTTTCAGAGCTCTTCAGTCTTGGCCTCTTCTGAAGAGAGAATCGTTCATTTGTTTTCAGACAGACAATGTCACAACTGTGGCATACATCAATCATCAAGGAGGGACTCACAGTCCTCTGGCTATGAAAGAAGTATCTCGAATTTTGGTTTGGGCGGAATCCAGCTCCTGTCTAATCTCTGCGGTTCATATCCCAGGTATAGACAATTGGGAAGCGGATTATCTCAGTCGCCAAACGTTGCATCGGGCGAATGGTCTCTTCACCCAGAGGTATTTCTTCAGATTGTTCAAATGTGGGAGCTTCCAGAAATAGATCTGATGGCGTCTCATCTAAACAAGAAACTTCCCAGGTATCTGTCCAGATCCCGGGATCCTCAGGCGGAAGCAGTGGATGCATTATCACTTCCTTGGAAGTATCATCCTGCCTATATCTTTCCGCCTCTAGTTCTTCTTCCAAGAGTAATCTCCAAGATTCTGAAGGAATGCTCGTTTGTTCTGCTGGTAGCTCCGGCATGGCCTCACAGGTTTTGGTATGCGGATCTTGTCCGGATTGCCTCTTGCCATCCGTGGACTCTTCCGCTAAGACCAGACCTTCTGTCGCAAGGTCCTTTTTTCCATCAGGATTTCAAATCCTTAAATTTAAAGGTATGGAGATTGAACGCTTGATTCTTGGTCAAAGAGGTTTCTCTGACTCTGTGATTAATACTATGTTACAGGCTCGTAAATCTGTATCCAGAGAGATATATTATAGAGTCTGGAAGACTTATATTTCTTGGTGTCTTTCTCATCATTTTTCTTGGCATTCTTTTAGAATTCCGAGAATTTTACAGTTTCTTCAGGATGGTTTAGATAAAGGTTTATCCGCAAGTTCTTTGAAAGGACAAATCTCTGCTCTTTCTGTTCTTTTTCACAGAAAGATTGCTAATCTTCCTGATATTCATTGTTTTGTACAAGCTTTGGTTCGTATAAAACCTGTCATTAAGTCAATTTCTCCTCCTTGGAGTTTGAATTTGGTTCTGGGGGCTCTTCAAGCTCCTCCGTTTGAACCTATGCATTCATTGGACATTAAATTACTTTCTTGGAAAGTTTTGTTCCTTTTAGCGATCTCTTCTGCCAGAAGAGTCTCTGAATTATCTGCTCTTTTTTGTGAGTCTCCTTTTCTGATTTTTCATCAGGATAAGGCGATGTTGCGAACTTCTTTTGAATTTTTACCTAAGGTTGTGAATTCCAACAACATTAGTAGAGAAATTGTGGTTCCTTCAATATGTCCTAATCCTAAGAATTCTAAGGAGAAATCGTTGCATTCTTTGGATGTTGTTAGAGCTTTGAAATATTATGTTGAAGCTACTAAGTCTTTCCGAAAGACTTCTAGTCTATTTGTTATCTTTTCCGGTTCTAGAAAAGGCCAGAAAGCTTCTGCCATTTCTTTGGCATCTTGGTTGAAATCTTTAATTCATCATGCCTATGTTGAGTCGGGTAAACCTCCGCCTCAAAGGATTACAGCTCATTCTACTAGGTCAGTTTCTACTTCCTGGGCGTTTAGGAATGAAGCTTCGATTGATCAGATTTGCAAAGCAGCAACTTGGTCCTCTTTGCATACTTTTACTAAATTCTACCATTTTGATGTATTTTCTTCTTCTGAAGCAGTTTTTGGTAGAAAAGTACTTCAGGCAGCGGTTTCAGTTTGAATCTTCTGTTTATGTTTTTCATTAAACTTTATTTTGGGTGTGGATTATTTTCAGCAGGAATTGGCTGTCTTTATTTTATCCCTCCCTCTCTAGTGACTCTTGCGTGGAAAGATCCACATCTTGGGTAATCATTATCCCATACGTCACTAGCTCATGGACTCTTGCTAATTACATGAAAGAAAACATAATTTATGTAAGAACTTACCTGATAAATTCATTTCTTTCATATTAGCAAGAGTCCATGAGGCCCGCCCTTTTTTGTGGTGGTTATGATTTTTTTGTATAAAGCACAATTATTCCAATTCCTTATTTTATATGCTTTCGCACTTTTTTCTTATCACCCCACTTCTTGGCTATTCATTAAACTGAATTGTGGGTGTGGTGAGGGGTGTATTTATAGGCATTTTGAGGTTTGGGAAACTTTGCCCCTCCTGGTAGGAATGTATATCCCATACGTCACTAGCTCATGGACTCTTGCTAATATGAAAGAAATGAATTTATCAGGTAAGTTCTTACATAAATTATGTTATTTATTCAAAATGGAATTTATTCGTTCTTTACTTAAAGAAGTCTTAATTGCATTAGAAATAGAGGATTCTGGTCCTCTTGATACTAAATCTAAACGTTTAAATAAGGTTTTTAAATCTCCTGTAGTTATTCCAGAAGTTTTTCCTGTCCCTGATGCTATTTCTGAAGTAATCTCCAGGGAATGGAATAATTTGGGTAATTCATTTACTCCTTCTAAACGTTTTAAGCAATTATATCCTGTGCCAGCTGACAGATTAGAGTTTTGGGACAAAATCCCTAAAGTTGATGGGGCTATCTCTACTCTTGCTAAACGTACTACTATTCCTACGGCAGATAGTACTTCCTTTAAGGATCCTTTAGATAGGAAGATTGAATCCTTTCTAAGAAAAGCTTACTTATGTTCAGGTAATCTTCTTAGACCAGCTATATCTTTAGTGGATGTTGCTGCAGCTTCAACTTTTTGGTTAGAAGCTTTAGCGCAACAAGTAACAGATCATAATTCTCATAGCATTGTTAATCTTCTTCAACATGCTAATAACTTTATTTGTGATGCCATCTTTGATATCATTAGAGTCGATGTCAGGTATATGTCTCTAGCTATTTTAGCTAGAAGAGCTTTATGGCTTAAAACTTGGAATGCTGATATGTCTTCTAAGTCAACTTTGCTTTCCCTTTCTTTCCAGGGTAATAAATTATTTGGTTCTCAGTTGGATTCTATTATCTCAACTGTTACTGGAGGGAAAGGAACTTTTTTACCACAGGATAAAAAATCTAAAGGTAAATTTAGGTCTAATAATCGTTTTCGTTCCTTTCGTCAAAATAAGGAACAAAAGCCTGATCCTTCACCCACAGGAGCGGTATCAGTTTGGAAACCATCTCCAGTCTGGAATAAATCCAAGCCTTTTAGAAAACCAAAGCCAGCTCCCAAGTCCACATGAAGGTACGGCCCTCATTCCAGCCCAGCTGGTAGGGGGCAGATTACGTTTTTTCAAAGAAATTTGGATCAATTCAATTCAAAATCTTTGGATTCAGAACATTGTTTCAGAAGGGTACAGAATTGGCTTCAAGATAAGGCCTCCTGCAAAGAGATTTTTTCTTTCCCGTGTCCCAGTAAATCCAGCGAAAGCTCAAGCATTTCTGAAATGTGTTTCAGATCTAGAGTTGGCTGGAGTAATTATGCCAGTTCCAGTTCTGGAACATGGGCTGGGGTTTTATTCAAATCTCTTCATTGTACCAAAGAAGGAGAATTCCTTCAGACCAGTTCTGGATCTAAAAATATTGAATCGTTATGTAAGGATACCAAGATTCAAAATGGTAACTATAAGGACTATCCTGCCTTTTGTTCAGCAAGGGCATTATATGTCCACAATAGATTTACAGGATGCATATCTGCATATTCCGATTCATCCAGATCACTATCAGTTTCTGAGATTCTCTTTCCTAGACAAGCATTACCAGTTTGTGGCTCTGCCGTTTGGCCTAGAAACAGCTCCAAGAATTTTTACAAAGGTTCTTGGTGCCCTTCTGTCTGTAATCAGAGAACAGGGTATTGTGGTATTTCCTTATTTGGACGATATCTTGGTACTTGCTCAGTCTTCACATTTAGCAGAATCTCATACGAATCAACTTGTGTTGTTTCTTCAAGATCATGGTTGGAGGATCAATTTACCGAAAAGTTCATTGATTCCTCAGACAAGGGTAACCTTTTTAGGTTCCCAGATAGATTCAGTGTCCATGACTCTGTCTCTGACAGACAAGAGACGTCTAAAATTGATCTCAGCTTGTCGAAACCTTCAATCACAATCATTCCCTTCGGTAGCCTTATGCATGGAAATTCTAGGTCTTATGACTGCTGCATCGGAAGCGATCCCCTTTGCTCGTTTTCACATGCGACCTCTTCAGCTCTGTATGCTGAACCAGTGGTGCAGGGATTACACAAAGATATCTCAATTAATATCTTTAAAACCGATTGTACGACACTCTCTGACATGGTGGACAGATCACCATTGTTTAGTTCAGGGGGCTTCTTTTGTTCTTCCGACCTGGACTGTAATTTCAACAGATGCAAGTCTGACAGGTTGGGGAGCTGTTTGGGGGTCTCTGACAGCACAAGGGGTTTGGGAATCTCAGGAGGTGAGATTACCAATCAATATTTTGGAACTCCGTGCAATTTTCAGAGCTCTTCAGTCATGGCCTCTTCTAAAGAGAGAATCATTCATTTGTTTTCAGACAGACAATGTCACAACTGTGGCATACATCAATCATCAAGGAGGGACTCACAGTCCTCTGGCTATGAAAGAAGTATCTCGAATACTGGTATGGGCGGAATCCAGCTCCTGTCTAGTTTCTGCGGTTCATATCCCAGGTATAGACAATTGGGAAGTGGATTATCTCAGTCGCCAAACGTTACATCCGGGCGAATGGTCTCTTCACCCAGAGGTATTTCTTCAGATTGTTCAAATATGGGGACTTCCAGAAATAGATCTGATGGCTTCTCATCTAAACAAGAAACTTCCCAGGTATCTGTCCAGATCCAGGGATCCTCAGGCGGAAGCAGTGGATGCATTGTCACTTCCTTGGAAGTATCATCCTGCCTATCTCTTTCCGCCTCTAGTTCTTCTTTCAAGAGTAATCTACAAGATTCTGAAGGAATGCTCGTTGGTTCTGCTGGTGGCTCCAGCATGGCCTCACAGGTTTTGGTATGCAGATCTTGTCCGGATGGCCTCTTGCCAACCGTGGACTCTTCCGTTAAGACCAGACCTTCTGTCACAAGGTCCTTTTTTCCATCAGGATCTCAAATCCTTAAATTTAAAAGGTATGGAGATTGAACGCTTGATTCTTAGTCAAAGAGGTTTCTCTGACTCTGTGATTAATACTATGTTACAGGCTCGTAAATCTGTATCTAGGAAGATATATTATAAAGTCTGGAAGACTTACATTTCTTGGTGTCTTTCTCATCATTTTTCCTGGCATTCTTTTAGAATTCCGAGAATTTTACAGTTTCTTCAGGATGGTTTGGATAAAGTTTTGTCTGCAAGTTCCTTGAAAGGACAAATCTCTGCTCTTTCTGTTCTTTTTCACAGAAAGATTGCTAATCATCCTGATATTCATTGTTTTGTACAAGCTTTGGTTCATATAAAACCTTTCATTAAGTCAATTTCTCCTCCTTGGAGTTTGAATTTGGTTCTGGGGGCTCTTCAAGCTCCTCCGTTTGAACCTATGCATTCATTGGACATTAAATTACTTTCTTGGAAAGTTTTGTTTCTTTTGGCCATCTCTTCTGCTAGAAGAGTTTCTGAATTATCTGCTCTTTCTTGTGAGTCTTCTTTTCTGATTTTTCATCAGGATAAGGCGGTGTTGCGAACTTCTTTTAAATTTTTACCTAAGGTTGTGAATTCTAACAACATTAGTAGAGAAATTGTGGTTCCTTCATTGTGTCCTAATCCTAAGAATTCTAAGGAGAAATCATTGCATTCTTTGGATGTAGTTAGAGCTTTGAAATATTATGTTGAAGCTACTAAGAATTTCCGAAAGACTTCTAGTCTATTTGTTATCTTTTCCGGTTCTAGGAAAGGTCAGAAGGCCTCTGCCATTTCTTTGTCATCTTGGTTAAAATCTTTAATTCATCATGCCTATGTCGAGTCGGGTAAAACTCCGCCTCAGAGGATTACAGCTCATTCTACTAGGTCAGTTTCTACTTCCTGGGCGTTTAGGAATGAAGCTTCGGTTGACCAGATTTGCAAAGCAGCAACTTGGTCTTCTTTGCATACTTTTACTAAATTCTACCATTTTGATGTGTTTTCTTCTTCTGAAGCAGTTTTTGGTAGAAAAGTACTTCAGGCAGCTGTTTCAGTTTGATTCTTCTGCTTATAATTTCATTTTTTTTCATTATAAGATTTAAACTTTATTTTGGGTGTGGATTATTTTCAGCGGACTTGGCTGTCTTTATTTTATCCCTCCCTCTCTAGTGACTCTTGCGTGGAAGATCCACATCTTGGGTAGTCATTATCCCATACGTCACTAGCTCATGGACTCTTGCTAATTACATGAAAGAAAACATAATTTATGTAAGAACTTACCTGATAAATTAATTTCTTTCATATTAGCAAGAGTCCATGAGGCCCACCCTTTTTTTGGTGGTTATGATTTTTTTTGTATAAAGCACAATTATTCCAATTCCTTATTTTTTATGCTTTCACACTTTTTTCTTATCACCCCACTTCTTGGCTATGCGTTAAACTGATTTGTGGGTGTGGTGAGGGGTGTATTTATAGGCATTTTGAGGTTTGGGAAACTTTGCCCCTCCTGGTAGGAATGTATATCCCATACGTCACTAGCTCATGGACTCTTGCTAATATGAAAGAAATGAATTTATCAGGTAAGTTCTTACATAAATTATGTTTTTTGCCTAAAATATTTCTAGAACATGAATCTAAAAATTTTTTTTTTCATTCAGATACAAATTGTTCTTTTATAAAGGCGGTGAGAGAGTGCATACAAGTTTCTTTGACCAAAACCTCTCGTGCTTGACTAATCTGTATACAATAAGAGATATTTGTTTTTCTGCAAGATACATTATCTTGGACACTTGATTTTTTGGTTTTCTTTTTCATTTTTGCCTAAAAATATTTCTAGAACATGAATCTAAAATTTTTTTTTTTTCATTCAGATACAAATTGTTCTTTTATAAAGGCGGTGAGAGAGTGCATACCAATTGTAATTTTTTTTTTTAAATTTTATTCTCTAGCTGAATAATGAAAGAGAAATTTCCCTTTAAAGAGAGGTTTTAGTAGTTGTACTGGGAAAAAGAGGAATGTTCTGTGTCCTGCTACATATATTAAAAATCATTTGATTTATATAACAGAATATTTGTGTGCAAAAGAGAGTAAAAGGTGAGAATCAACTGTGTGAGTAAAAAACAATTGGTGACACAAAATTAAAATTCTTTTTTAAATTACAAATTTGAAGGAACTGAACATATTTGTTTTTAACATAGCTTTTACAAATAAAACACATTTCTACACACAAAACAAGGCTAAGTGCAATTTACATTAACAGAAAATAATGTAGTAAAATAAATTAGACACAAAGTGCTTGATATCATAATAAAAAGAATAACAAACAGTTTTCCCTAAGCATGTTAAAAAAGTCAAATTTTTTTCTTTAATTAGTATATATACTGTATATATATATATATATATATATATTTTTTTTTTTTTTTAAAAATAGCTATATATGGAAATGTTTTCAGTGTAACATGACTTTAAAGTTTCTAATTGCTCCTGATTCATTCTCATGTTAAACTGAATTGTCTTGACAGCTGAGGGAGCTACAATATAGCTCTGGATTCTGGGTGCTAACAATTTAAAGTGGCAAGCTGTCCTTTGACGTTTAAACCTCTAGATGGCAGCAGAGGTAGGGAAACTATTTTCTCCTAAGGAGCAGCTGCTTTTTTTTACCATATAAGCACACTTCTCAGCTAGGATGTAATTTAGAACAATTACACCAATTATTATTGCTTTTCTAATTAGTGTTTTTCCTACAGAATTAGCCGAGTGTTTATTAGAAGTCGCTTACTGCCAACAGCTTAACTGCTTCACTGCCAGCTTGAGGTTTTTTTTTAAATATTTTGTTGGGACTTTGCATAAAAGCATCAATTAAATAGTAATTTTGCTTTGTTACATATGACATTCATTTTTAACAAGCTTTACATATTTCTTAAAAAGATACTGTGTTAAATGTAGTCCTTGTGTAAGGTGGCCACAAAGGATTTTATATTATATTTTAATGAAAGAGGCAAAAAGAACTATTTATTCTGCAAAAAGTAAAAAAAAGGTTTACCTACTATTAATTTACTCTATGGCAACAATGTATTTATTTTTTTCCTTTAGAAAATATTAAAAATAAAATCTTAATGATAAATAATAATTCTGATTTGTTATTTATTTAACTAAAATGATTTAAATGCATCTCAGGATTTATATTGTATTTAAATACCATTCTCATGGGTATATATATATACACACACACACACATACATATATATATATATATATATATATACACACACACACACACACACATTCATATTCTTATGCGCTAAGAATGGCAAAACACTATGGAAAATGAGAAATTATTATATTAATCAGTTAATATTAGTTATAAAGCACCAACAGATTACACAGCGATGAACAGTGGAGAACAGACATATTTTGTATCATATCCTTAATAATAATTTTATAATTTCACTACACATTTACTTGGTTCAATAGTTAATTGGATAATGCTATGCTTCATTTATGTATGTACACAAACACAGAGACACACACACATATATATATATATATATATATATTAATAAAAGAAATAGACAATAAATAATATGATTTTCAGTTTTAGACATTATTAGTAAATATACATATAACATATAACTAATATATATATTATTTTTTTCTTTTATAAAAAACAACTTGCCTCAACCTTTTTTTTTGCAAATTCAGCAACATGAAGAGTCTTACTTAATTTCTAATAATATTAATTTTTTTATAGTTCGCGATATTTATAAATTGCCAACAGAATTATATTATTAGCGTAACATTAAATGTGTTTTGTGACATATAAAATGTTATTAAATATATAACTATTGAAGGGACTTGGTAATCAAATTGCAGTCATTTAGAAATTGTAGGATGATCCAAATACATTGTTTTAAACAAATCTATTGGTCTATGTTGCATCAATGGTATTTTGGCATATTATGCAGAATTTAAACGGCTTCTCATTACCTGACATATAGAGATGAACAGACAAAATGCAATTTAAGAAGCCCTTTATGTATTTTACAATTCTTATTAAATAAGAGGGGCACTAAACTTAAAAAAATCCACATGAAAGATCAATAATTAAACATTTAAAAATAATTGTACATAAAAAGATTAAATTAAATTAAAACTGTTTAAATTGATATTGAAACTAGAACACAATGCATACTTATATACACAATTGATTCCCAGGGATTAATTAATTACGTTACTGGCTAATGAAAATTCTGACAACATAGTTTATGCAGAACATCATACTTCCACAAGCATAAATATAAATAATATGTTTTTCAATACATGTAAATCCACTTTAAAAAAATAAAAAATAAATACTTGAAAATATCGCTTTTACCAAAAAAAAATAAAAAATACTTAAGATGAATTAGTTTCCAAATTTGTTAACTAATTTCTTGTATTTTCATACATTCCTCTACAGACCAGTATAATGTACATAATATTTAGAATATGTTTATATGTCCTATATAATGAAAGCCTTGGTTTATATTTATATTAACAGCAATTGTCACTGCCATATATTTTCTATGATCAAAGCTCTTATAGAGCAATTTTTACAGTGTTTAGAATTTATTAGAAATTATGAACATTTTAAAAAGTATATCTTAGATAGTAACAACACATGTGAAATTAACATTAAACTCATTTTACATATTTATACTAAGTATGCATCAGTAATTAACCACTGTCCAACTAGGGCTCGATATATGAGCACCAGCACTCATGTGGCATGTTTTAGAGATAGGGGTTAAAGGGCAATTAGCCAGATAATAGTACACACAGGTATTAAAAAAAATTATATAATTTTTTTTAATATTAGAAAAATAAGTGTAAAGTGTTAATGACCCTAAAATAAAGATGCCACCATTTTGTAATCTAGATTTTCTTTTCTGCTGAGATCAATAAGGGGCAGTTATAAATGATTCACTGAGTGTGCAAAGTTTTTTTTTTACTACATATAATTAGACATTTTATATTACAATCTCAAAGTGTTTGATATCCCTTGAAGAATCATTCAGGATGCATTTTATTTTACAGGAAATTAAATTTTCATTTTAACATTTTAACCATGTTTTATAAAAATCATTAGTTATTTTCAAATTAAAACATTAATAATAAATAACAAGTTAAACATGTACAAAAGAAGAAATGAATAACAATTTATTGATATGTGTATTATATATTGCAATAAAAATTAATAATAGAAACAAAAGTACAAAATATACACAAGATATAGTTACCATTTTTATTATAATTACATTTAAAAAACAAATTGTTAACCCATAATAATTATACTATTATGATTCAGATAGATCATGACATTTTAAGATACTTTTAAATTAAATTATTTGATCGAATTTACTTTGTTCACTTGAAATCCTTTGTTGAAAAAAACTTGTAAATATTTATATATCCTAAAAAGCAACGCACTATTTGGAGCTAGCTGGTGATTGGTGGCTACACTGTACATTTATGTCTTGTCATTGGCTCAAGCTGACTCTAGCTTTAACAAAAGAACTGTAACTGCTGATCTCTAAAATGCAAGAATGAAATAAAAAAAATGATAACGTGATTTCTACATGTATCGGTTGTGATTTCCATTTTCTCATATTTGTTCTTTCTATCTATCTGAGATATCACATATTAAATACATATACATATGTAAATTTATAACAAAAAAGAACTCAGCACACCTCAATTTAGCAAAAGTATAAATGCAATTTATTATAAAGTATCTAAATACAATTCTATAGTATGAATCCACAACTTTCAGTCCATCCACACACGCAAAACACTTTCATTCATAAAACAATCAGATTCAACACAGGCGTCCCTGGAAGAATCAGCAAAGGCTCTCAAAAAAACCGCTATTTATGTCTTAGAAAGTTCATTTAGATGAAAAAATGGACAGTCCCTTAGACATGCAGAACTTTCACAGTTATTTTTAAATATATAATCTTTGATGCAATTTTTCAGATATAGTTGCTGTAAAAAGATTTTTTTCTCCTTGATTACAAATAAATCTTCTTAGGCATGAGATTTGAATAACATTTTGAAATATGTAATCATTCCCTTGTTCAGCATACACCTTTTCATGATAAGTATAAGCACATTTATGGGTTAGTGCAGAACAAGACAAAAGCCGTTAGTTCATCCAGCATATGTATTAAACTTAATCTTGTGTTAACACTCAGTATACTCCAAGGCTCTTTCCAAGTTCCCCTCTTTAAACCACACTTGCGGTTGGGTAGTATTCAGCCCGGGTATCGGTGCTTAACTATTCTAACAGTTCATGTTATAACATATGCATAAAGTCTCTATCACTTCCCAGTATTAGAGTGTTAATGAATTATAGCGTCTCTAATGTGGTAGAAGCCGTGAGTTAAATCAGCAAGTGTATCACCAATCATCTGTATTGCGTCTGTATTAGTATAGAAGCTGGCCAGTTAGAACATGCATGTTAATTAGCTTTATAATACTTGCGATTTCATATCCTTTTGAACAAATGGAGATGCCCCCGACTTTTATCCACTCGTGCGGACGGGAGAACAAAAACCACGTTGCGTGTGTGGATGGACTGAAAGTTGTGGATTCATACTATAGAATTGTATTTAGATACTTTATAATAAATTGCATTTATACTTTTGCTAAATTGAGGTGTGCTGAGTTCTTTTTTGTTATTTGTAGATGGTAGAATTGGAGGTTTTACTAAACTCTTGCACCCTAAATATATAAATAATTTTTTCTATTTATTTTTTGACTATGGATAGAATGCTTTAGTGGTGCTGTGATTAACTATTTGTTAAATAAGTATTTTTTACCTCTTTGAGTCACATGCACACAACCTTAATTGAGTAATTATAATGGCTTTCTTACAAACACAAAATACTGAAGGATCCAAACTTTTTGCCTATTCTGAATTTGATGCAGCAAGGATAGCAACATTATGTACAGGAAATAGGGATTTTCTCACTAATGAACAATGTAATGCTGAGCCAATAACACTTGAACAAATTACTAAACAAAGAATCATGTATGATTTACATTCAGTGACATTGGCTGAATATTACAGACAGAAAAGAATACCTAGGGGATTAAGAAGCAATTTACATCCAACTCTTTTTAGAGAAAATAATGAATATTGCGATAAATTTGAAGGCATACTGAACAAATGTGCATACGATATAATTATCTTGACGATAGAGTATATTCAAAAAGAATTACCCAAATTGCAGAATGAAATTGACATGTTAGAAGGGAACATGAGATCTGTTAAAACAGAATCTGAGTTTAAAGATATGAAATCAAAATTGGATGAGGACATGTCAAATTTCAAAAAACAATTAGAGAGTAAAAAAATACAAAAAATTTCAGAGAGATTTATCAGATTATCAAAATAATAAAGTATACAGATGGAGGAATCCAGATTTCGTCCCTTTTAGGAGAGACAATAGGAGGACATACAGATCTAATGAGTTACTGGGAGATACATCGTCAGAAAGTGATACAAATGATCAATCTCCGGCTTTTTCTATCAGGGGTCGTGGAACCAGGGGTACAAGAAGAAGAGGACGAGAAGAGGGGGGAGGAAATATAGGAAATCGAGGTCAAACCAATTATCGAATGACAACCAGACAGAACAGGCGATAGAACAAGAGAGCCTGGTGGTAAATATTTCAAAAAGGTCATTTGATGAGGCAACTCTGAAAGTCTTACAAAAAGGTTTATCATTTATACCATCTACACAGCCAAATTTCTTTGAAATTGAATGTGATCTTCAAAGATTCTTTAGACAAATTAGACTTAAGAGTTACTTCGCGAATAACCCTATTGAACACACAGAAGGAGACAATTCAGCCTTCCAATTCCATCTAAAGGATATTAGACCAAAAAGTAAATTTAATCCTCCTCCCACGAATCCAGCAGTTGAAGCGTATATCATACTAGTAAAGAGAGATTTTGAAAAGATGCGCAGAAACTTTAAATTTAGACACAAACATAACTTAACAGTAGAACAGAAGAAACTATTGACAGAGGTACAAAGTGACAACACAATTGTATTGAAATCGGCGGACAAGGGCGGAGCTATCGTCATCATGGATCGTGATGACTATAGAAATGAGATTCTGTCCCAATTATCCAAACAAGAAAATTACAAAATGATCTATTTTGATCCAACTAAAAGGATACAGAATAAAATACTGGAAATAGTAGAAATGGCAAAAGAAATGAATATAATTACATCTAAACAAATGAAATTTCTCATTAATCAACATCCTATTATTCCAGTATTTTATATCTTACCCAAGATTCATAAGAACTTGAAAAAGCCTCCTGGCCGCCCAATAGTGGCAGGCACAGATTCAATTTTTCAACCTATTGCCATATTCTTAGATACTTTAATTAGACCGCTCTTGGGAAGTATTGCATCTTATCTACAAGACACTACTGATTTCATAAATAAAATCAAACAGATTAGGGTACCCTCCTATGCAATTTTGGTTACTATGGACATTTCAAATTTATACACTTCTATTCCTCATGAATTGGGCATGGAAGGTGTCTTCTATTACATTGATAAAGAAAGGCTATTTACACCTTCAGAAAGAAGATTAATATCTGATTTATTTAAAATAATCCTTTATGAAAGTTACTTTATGTTTGAAGACACCTTCTATGTACAAACCAAAGGGACCGCGATGGGCTCTAATGTAGCTCCTACATACGCAAATCTTTTTGTAGGAAAATTTGAGGAACAATATGTCTATAATGAGGACATATTCAAGACCAACATAAAATGTTGGTATAGATATATAGACGATGTATTCCTATTATGGACAGGAGAAGAACATACTCTTATACATTTTTTAGAGACCCTTAATTCAAAAACAGATTATCTAAAATTTACTATGGAAAGCAGTACAGAGAGAATTAGCTTCTTAGATACAATGGTATATATTGAAGAAGGTGAATTAGAATGTGATATATTTTCAAAAGCAACAGACCGCAATAATTTACTTAGCTTTGATAGCTTTCATCCTCCTAATACCATAAGAAGCTTACCATATAGCCAGCTACTCAGAACGAAGAGAATCGTATCTGATTCTAACAAATTACAAATTAGATTAGATGAAATGGCAAGTAAATTCAGGGAAAGAGGATATCCTAATCAAGTAATACAAGAAAATTTGGAAAGAGTAGATCAGATTGAGAGAACTTCTCTCCTTGAACCTAAATTCAAGGAAAAGAAACAATTCTCTGTACCCCTGGTAACACAATATGGGTTCCATAGTAGAAAACTTAAAACCTGTATTAATAAACATTGGTACCTTCTAAAAGAGGAACCACAATTGGCAGAAATTTTCAAAGATCCGCCCCTTTTATCATACAAGAGAAACAAAAACCTGAAAGATGTACTCGTTAGAGCTGATCTAGGGACTAGAAGTCCAGCTCCATCTTTACAAAAGAAAGGTTGTTTCCCTTGTTATAATTGTGCACAATGCAATTCCATGATAAAAGGTGATATTGTGACACATCCACACACTGGACGTAAGATAGAAATTAAAAACACATACACATGCAACTCAAGCTATGTGATATATGTCATTAAGTGTCCGTGTGGATTTGCCTATGTGGGAGAGACCACCCAATGTGTCCGTGACAGGGTCAGACAACATAAAGCAGCCATAGGCAACTCAGACTGGGATGCTCCAGTATCTCATCATTTCACAATGGCATCCCATAATAAAAGCCAATTGCGGTTTCAAATAGTAGACGATGTCCCTCCTTTTAGGAGAGGAGGGGATAGACAAAAAGCACTGTTTAAGAAAGAAGCCCAATGGATAAGAAAATTGGACACACTGTCACCTAGGGGCCTTAATAGAGATATCTCTTGGGGGCATTTTGTATGAATAAGATTTTCCCATTGTAACTTAATATTCAATGGGATCTTAGAACACAATAACAAATATTTAGATAGTCTGCATAAAGTAATCCCCTTGTAGATATTTGTTTTGTCCCCCTCTCTTTGTTTTACAAACCTAGTCAGCAAACAGTAATGGTGATATAGAGTCTATTTTAGGTTTGCAACAATACAGGTAGATTGAATCTAGCATAATATTCAATAAGTTGAGTGAGAATTTAATCCCTTATAAAGAGACCTTATTCGTATAATCGGGTCTATACATGTTTAAGTAACAAAAAACATGTAGGCTACGAACGAACTTTTATTTACATATGTTCGTTTGGTTTGTGATGACTTTGTCATTTTGTTGCATCGTTGCTGCATCAATAAATATCAATCTCTTGTAGTGAGATTATCACATTTAGTTAGTTTTAATATAGTCTTAAGTTATACTATTTATGTTTCACATGATAGCTGAATGGGTGACGTATTAGACAGGTGTGTGTGAATGCACCAATAGAATCACGCTTGGGCCTTTCTAAAAGAGGCCGTTCCCATGATGACCTATACTCCTTGAAAAAGGGCGGAGTCCCGAAACGCGCGTCGGAGTGTAAGGCAGCTCACTGAACCGCTTGTCGATACAAGGACTTTGATGCAAAAAGATTACAGAAAAGTGCCGTTGTTCCATAAGGATACAAGATCGAATCAAGTGGTTTTTGTTCTCCCGTCCGCACGAGTGGATAAAAGTCGGGGGCATCTCCATTTGTTCAAAAGGATATGAAATCGCAAGTATTATAAAGCTAATTAACATGCATGTTCTAACTGGCCAGCTTCTATACTAATACAGACGCAATACAGATGATTGGTGATACACTTGCTGATTTAACTCACGGCTTCTACCACATTAGAGACGCTATAATTCATTAACACTCTAATACTGGGAAGTGATAGAGACTTTATGCATATGTTATAACATGAACTGTTAGAATAGTTAAGCACCGATACCCGGGCTGAATACTACCCAACCGCAAGTGTGGTTTAAAGAGGGGAACTTGGAAAGAGCCTTGGAGTATACTGAGTGTTAACACAAGATTAAGTTTAATACATATGCTGGATGAACTAACGGCTTTTGTCTTGTTCTGCACTAACCCATAAATGTGCTTATACTTATCATGAAAAGGTGTATGCTGAACAAGGGAATGATTACATATTTCAAAATGTTATTCAAATCTCATGCCTAAGAAGATTTATTTGTAATCAAGGAGAAAAAAATCTTTTTACAGCAACTATATCTGAAAAATTGCATCAAAGATTATATATTTAAAAATAACTGTGAAAGTTCTGCATGTCTAAGGGACTGTCCATTTTTTCATCTAAATGAACTTTCTAAGACATAAATAGCGGTTTTTTGAGAGCCTTTGCTGATTCTTCCAGGGACGCCTGTGTTGAATCTGATTGTTTTATGAATGAAAGTGTTTTGCGTGTGTGGATGGACTGAAAGTTGTGGATTCATACTATAGAATTGTATTTAGATACTTTATAATAAATTGCAT
Organism: Bombina bombina; assembly: GCF_027579735.1. NCBI lineage: Eukaryota > Metazoa > Chordata > Amphibia > Anura > Bombinatoridae > Bombina > Bombina bombina. The sequence goes on along the minus strand of NC_069500.1, from coordinate 64,595,899 downwards.
TTATACTTTTGCTAAATTGAGGTGTGCTGAGTTCTTTTTTGTTATTTGTAGATGGTAGAATTGGAGGTTTTACTAAACTCTTGCACCCTAAATATATAAATAATTTTTTCTATTTATTTTTTGACTATGGATAGAATGCTTTAGTGGTGCTGTGATTAACTATTTGTTAAATATGTAAATTTATGTTCCGCTCACTTCTAACAAACTATAGAATAATGATTATTATAATTATTATTATTATCCGTTATTTGTAGAGCGCCAACAGATTCCGCAGACATGTGCATTGGGTTTTGTCACAAATGAAAATTCATTATAAAACAGAAATATTTGTGTTTTTTTTTCCACAAAACAAATATCCGATGAATGCACCCCATCATTTAAAGAAATCGAATAAATACTGACAAAGTTTGTTGGAGAGCTGCGCTAACCCGGTGCTCTTCTTTACAAATCCCTGGCCGCACTAAACAGATGTAAAGCGTGGCTGCTGCCAGGGCCTGCACTAAAGGGGAGTGTCCTGCTATTAGCACGGTCATGGCTCTGTAAAGAAGAGGACCGCATTATCGCTGGTCTCCAGCGCACTACGGGTATAAAGCTACAGGTGAACCTTTTCACCTGTACCTTTGGAATATTTACATTAATTTAATGAAAACAAATGCAAATGTTCTTAGAATAGTTAGTTTTAGTATAGTTTTAAACAAAACCAATATTGAATAGTGCAGCCAATAAATATTCGGAGAAGTTTCACCGCCCTATCTGAATCATGAAAGTTTATTTTTGACTTTACTGTTCCTTTAACCCCTTAACGACCGACGACGTGTAGGGTACGTCCTCCAAAAAAATACAGTTAACGACCGAGGACGTACCCTTTACGTTGTCGGTCTTAGAAAGAGGTGGAAGTGATCCTGATCGCTTTCAGCCACTTTCCAGTTATTGCAGTGATGCCTCGATTTTGAGGCATCCTGCAATAACCATCCTTGACCATCACTCTGTGGCCCTCTCTGCATCAGACATCGATGGGCGCAATTTTTGGTGGGTGGGAGCCGACGTGGGAGGCAGGTGGGCAGCCATCGATGCACGGCTGATGCAAGAGGGGGCAGGATCGTGGGCATGCACAGACACACGCACATGCACGGGGGGCGGGCGCATGCATGGGGCAGGAGCAGGTGGGAACCGGTACACTACAGAATTTTTTTTTTGGAAAAGTGGGAGAGAGGGGGAGGGAAGTTATATAAAAAGGATCTAAGGGATCTGGGAGTGGATGGGAGGTTGGTCTTTGGGGGGGTAAGCTACACTACAGTACCCAAGATGGCTCCTAATAAGGTAGAGGGGGAGGGTTAGAGAGCTGTTTGGGGGGGGTCAAGGAGGTTGGGGGCTAAGGGGGATCCTACACTGCAGCATATGTAAATATGCTAACAAAATGAAAAGATACCTTTTATTTTAGTACTGGCAGACTTTCTGCCAGTACTTAAGATGGCGGGGACAATTGTGGGGTGGGGGAGGGAAGAGAGGTGTTTGGGAGGGATCAGTGGGTGTGATGTGTCAGGTGGGAGGCTGATATATACACTAAAGCTAAAATTAACACTGCAAGCTCCCTATAAGCTACCTAATGAACCCCTTCACTGCTAGACATAATACACATGTGATGCGCAGCGGCATTTAGCGGACTTCTAATTTCCAAAAAGCAATGCCAAAGTCATATGTCTGCTATTCCTGAACAAAGGGGATCCCAGAGAAGCATTTACAACCATTTATGCCATAATTCCACAAGTTGTTTGTAAATAATTTCAGTGAGAAACCTAAAATTGTGAAAAATTTAATTTTTTTTAAAATTTGATCGCATTTGGCGGTAAAATGGTGGATGAAATATACCAAAATGGGCCTAGATCAATACTTGGGGTTGTCCACTACACTACACTAAAGCTAAAATTAGCTCTAGAAGCTCCCTACATGCTCCCTAATTAACCCCTTCACTGCTGGGCATAATACACATGTGGTGCGCAGTGGCATTTAGCGGCCTTCTAATTACCAAAAAGTAATGCCAAAGCCATAAATGTCTGCTATTTCTGAACAAAGGGGATCCCAGAGAAGCATTTACAACCATTTATGCCAGAATTGCACAAGCTGTTTGTAAATAATTTCAGTGAGAAACCTAAAATTTGTGAAAAAATTTGTGAAAAAGTGAACGATTTTTTTTATTTGATCGCATTTGGCGGTGAAATGGTGGCATGAAATATACCAAAATGGGCCTAGAGCAATACTTTGGGATGTCTTCTAAAAAAAAATATATACATGTCAAGGGATGTTCAGGGATTCCTGAAAGATATCAGTGTTCAAATGTAACTAGCGCTAATTTTGAAAAAAAAAGTAGTTTGGAAATAGCAAAGTGCTACTTGTATTTATTGCCGTATAATTTGCAAAAAAAGCAAAGAACATGTAAACATTGGGTATTTCTAAACTCAGGAAAAAATTTAGAAACTATTTAGCATGGGTGTTTTCTTTCATGTAATTGGCAAGAGTCCATGAGCTAGTGACATATGGGATATACAATCCTACCAGGAGGGGCAAAGTTTCCCAAAAATCAAAATGCCTATAAATACACCCCTCACCACACCCACAATTCAGTTTTACAAACTTTGCCTCCTATGGAGGTGGTGAAGTAAGTTTGTGCTTAGATTCTACATTGTTATGTGCTTCTCAGCATTTTGAAGCCTGATTCCTTTCAGAGTACAGCGAATGTCAGTGGGTTGTGAAGGGAGTATCACCTATTGAATACAATGGTTTTCCTCACGGGAGATCTATTTCATAGGTTCTCTGTTATCGGTCGTAGAGATTCATCTCCTACCTCCCTTATTCAGATCGACGATATACTCTCATATTCCATTACCTCTACTGATAACTGTTTCAATACTGGTTTGGCTATTTGCTATATGTGGATGAGTGTCTTTCGGTAAGTATGTTTTCATTACTTAAGTCACTCTCAGCTATGGTTTGGCACTTTGTGTATTAATATAAAGTTCTAAATATATGTATTGTACTTATATTTGCCATGTCAGGTTTAGGTATATTTAGTTACGTCCGATGACACAAATTCGTAAATTTCAGGCGTCTTAGTTGACACCCAGTTCTTTGCACAAGATTGCATATTCAATGACGCGAGTGTGTCATTTCCGGATGTTGTTAGTGCCAAAAAATGTTCAGTTTACGTTGTGCGTCATACTTGGCGCCAAATAATTTCATTATTTTAAACCCCTTTCCTATATGCCTCTTGCCTTTTCTTCTATTCAGAAATAGTTCCTGAAACTGCCATATAAGGAAATTGATAATTTTGCTTTATATGTTGTTTTTTTTCTCTTACATTTGCAAGATGTCTCAATCTGATCCTGTCTCAGAAACCACTGTTGGAACCCTACTGCCTGATAACAGTTCTACCAAAGCAAAGTGCATTTGTTGTAAAATTGTGGAGATTATATCTCCAGCTGTGGTATGTAATAGTTGTCATGATAAGCTTTTACATGCAGAGAATGTGTCCATCATTAATAGCACTATACCTGTTGTTCCTTCAACATCTAATGTACACGATATACCTGTGAATATAAAAGATTTTATTGCTGATGCGATTCAGAAGGCTTTGTCTGCCATCCCGCCTTCTAATAAACATAAAAGGTCTTTTAAAACGTCTCATAAAGTTGATGAAATTTCAAATGACCGACAACATACTGAATTATCCTCCTCTGACGAGGATCTATCTGATTCAGAAGATCCTTCTTCAGATATTGACACTGACAAATCTACTTATTTATTTAAAATGGAGTATATTCGTTCCTTGTTAAAAGAAGTGTTGATTACATTGGATATTGAGAAAACTAGTCCTCTTGATATTAAAACTAGTAAACGTTTAAATTCTGCTTATAAACCTCCAGTGGTTACTCCAGAGGTTTTTCCAGTTCCTGATGCTATTTCTGATATGATTTCTAAGGAATGGAATAGGCCTGGTACTTCTTTTATTCCTTCTTCAAGGTTTAAAAAATTGTATCCTTTGCCAGAAGTTGGATTGGAGTTTTGGGAAAAGATCCCCGAAGTTGATGGGGCTATTTCTACTCTTGCTAAACATACTAGCTCAGTCTTTACATTCTGCCGAATCTCACATGAATCAACTAGTGTTGTTTCTTCAAAAACATGGTTGGAGAATCAATTTACCAAAAAGTTATTTGATTCCTCAGACAAGGGTCATCTTTTTAGGTTTCCAGATAGATTCAGTGTCCATGACTCTGTCTCTAGCAGACAAGAGACGATTAAAATTGGTTTCAGCTTGTCGGAACCTTCAGTCTCAGTCATTCCCTTCAGTGGCTATGTGCATGGAAGTTTTAGGTCTCATGACTGCAGCATCGGATGCGATCCCCTTTGCTCGTTTTCATATGAGACCTCTCCAGCTTTGTATGCTGAACCAATGGTGCAGGGATTATACAAAGATATCACAATTAATATCCTTAAATCCCAATGTTTGACTCTCTCTGACTTGGTGGTTAGATCACCATTGTATAGTTCAAGGGGCCTCTTTTGTTTGTCCAACCTGGACTGTTTTCTCAACAGATGCAAGTCTTTCAGGTTGGGGAGCTGTCTGGGGATCTCTGACAGCACAAGGGGTTTGGAAACCTCAAGAGGCAAGGTTACCAATCAATATTTTAGAACTCCGTGATATCTTCAGGGCTCTTCATGTGTGGCCTCTGTTGAAGAGAGAACCGTTCATTTGTTTTCAGACAGACAATATCACAACTGTGGCATATGTCAATCATCAGGGTGGGACTCACAGTCCCCAAGCCATGAAAGAAGTATCTCGGATACTTGCTTGGGCGGAATCCAGCTCCTGTCATATTTCTGCGGTTCATATCCCAGGTATAGCGGGGAGAAGCTGGTGAAATGCGTAAGGCCACGCCCATAACGTATCAAAGGAGAAGTGAGTGCGAACACTGCAGGAACTGAATGATAGCCGGCAAAATACTAACTGTTCTCCTCATATAGTGCGATCACACAATCTCCATTACTGAGTGTTCATTTACACACTTATATCCCTGATAGCTAAGTACTGATCACAGGTTTTAGTATGCGGATCTTGTCCGGATGTACAGTTGCCAACCTTGGCCACTTCCATTAAGGCTAGACCTTCTGTCTTAAGGTCCATTTTTCCATCAGGATCTCAAATCATTAAATTTGAAGGTATGGAAATTGAACGCCTAGTGCTTAGTCATAGAGGTTTCTCTGACTCAGTGATCAATACTATGTTACAGGCTCGTAAATCTGTTTCTAGGAAGATTTATTATCGAGTTTGGAAGACTTATATTTCATGGTGTTCTTCTCATAAATTCTCCTGGCATTCTTTTAGAATTCCTAGAATTTTACAGTTTCTTCAGGATGGTTTGGATAAGGGTTTGTCTGGAAGTTTATTAAGGGACAAATCTCTGCTCTTTCTTTTTTATTTCACAGAAAGATCGCTAAGCTTCCTGATATTCACTGTTTTGTACAGGCTTTGGTCCGTATCAAGCCTGTCATTAAATCAATCTCTCCTCTTTGGAGTCTTAATTTGGTTTTTGAAGGCTTTACAGGCTCCTCTGTTTGAGCCTATGCATTCTTTGGACATTAAACTACTTTCTTGGAAAGTGTTGTTCCTTTTAGCCATCTATACTGCTAGAAGAGTTTCTGAATTATCTTCTCTTTTTCTGATTTTCCATCAGGATAAGGCAGTTTTTGCAGACTTCATTTAAATTTCTACCTAAGGTTGTGGATTCTAACAACATTAATAGAGAAATTGTTGTCCCTTCTTTGTGTCCTAATCCTAAGAATTCTTTGGAGAGAGCCTTGCATTCTTTGGATGTGGTAAGAGCTTTGAAATAGTATGTTGAATCTACTAAAGATTTCAGGAAGACATCTAGTCTATTTGTTATATTTTCTGGTTCTAGGAAAGGTCAGAAGGCTTCTGCCATTTCCTTGGTATCTTGGTTAAAGCTTTTGATTCATCAGGCTTATTTGGAGTCGGGTCAGGCCCCGCGTCAGAGAATTACAGCTCATTCCACTAGATCAGTCTCCACGTCATGAGCTTTTAAGATTGAAGCTTCAGTTGATCCGATTTGCAAAGCAGCAACTTGGTCTTCTTTGCATACATTTACTAAATTCTACCTTTTTGATGTATTTGCTTCTTCGGAAGCAGTTTTTGGTAGAAAAGTTCTTCAGGCAGCTGTTTCAGTTTGATTCCTCTGCTTATGTTTTAAGTTTGTTTCTTTCATTATGAGAAAAACTTATTTTTTTAGTTGTGGATTTAATTTTCTCAGCGGAAAATGGTTGTTTTTATTTTATCCCTCCCTCTCTAGTGACTCTTGTGTGGAGTTCCACATCTTGGGTATTTCTATCCCATATGTCACTAGCTCATGGACTCTTGCCAATTACATGAAAGAAAACATAATTTATGTAAGAACTTACCTGATAAATTAATTTCTTTCATATTGGCAAGAGTCCATGAGACCCACCCTTTTTATGGTGGTTATGATTTTTTTGTATAAAGCACAATTAATTCCAAATTTCTTTGTTGATGCTTTTTACTCCTTTCTTTTTCACCCCACTACTTGGCTATTTGTTAAACTGAATTGTGGGTGTGGTGAGGGGTGTATTTATAGGCATTTTGAGGTTTGGGAAACTTTGCCCCTTCTGGTAGGATTGTCTATCCCATACGTCACTAGCTCATGGACTCTTGCCAATATGAAAGAAATTAATTTATCAGGTAAGTTCTTACATAAATTATGTTTTTTGGTGGTTGCAGATGTGTAACAGATTTTGGGGTCAAAGTTAGAAAAAGTGTGTTTTTTTCCTCATATTTTATATTTATTATTATATGATGAAAATAATGGTATCTTTAGAAAGTCAATTTAATGGCGAGAAAAACGGTATATAATATGTGGGGGTACAGTAAATGAGTAAGAGGAAAATTACAGCTAAACACAAACACCGCAAAAATGTAAAACATAGCCTTGGTCCCAAAGGGACAAAAAATGGAAAAGTGCTGTGGTCATAAAGGGGTTAAGTTCATGGATCAGGTGTATATATATGCCTACTGTTTTAGCTCAATTGATACACAACTTACTATTTCTTTTTTAAGACACGATGAGTCCACGGATCATCATCCTTACTTGTGAGATATTCACCTCCTGGTCAGCAGGAGGAGGCAAAGAGCACCACAGCAGAGCTGTTAAATAGCTCCTCCCTTCCCTCTCACTCCAGTCATTCTCTTTGCCCACGCTAGTGATAGGAAGAGGTAAATTGAGGTGTTAGATCAGATTCTTCAATCAACAGTTTATTATTTTTAAAGTAGTGCCAGAGTGTGCTGCTTTGTTCTAGGGTAGTCCATATCAGTCTCTTCAGTAGAACTTTTGGTGGCTTTAGAGCAATGGGAACTTGTGGGACATAATTCTCACTGCGCCTCCCATACATTGATGCTGCCCTTATCCTGATGGCCTAAGTAAGATGACTCAGGCTTTATCTTTATCCACAGGGCTATGAGAGGGAGAGGACCTCTTAAACCTGCTGAGCTGCCCTGCTGTCATGCAGATTTTAAAGGTAAGTGCTAGCTTTATTATTCTGGGTCTGAAAATAGTAAAGATTCAGGACAGAGGAAGTGTAGCACTTTTCTGGGACATAAAACTCCTACATATATATAAAGGGAGGATCCTGTGACAGCTTTTTATTAGCAGGCACTGGGGCTGAGGAGAATAGAAGGTGGCTTCTCTGGGGCTTATATAGCACATTCACGCAGTAAACTTGACATTACACTGTGATTGCTTTTATTCACTTGGACCCAGCTGAATATAGAGGGCTCCGGAAAGGGTGATTGTTTGGTGTGCTACTTTATATGCTGTATTACACTTTGCCCCCAGGCTTACAATGAAGTGTTCAGATCTCCCGGTGTACTATTTCTAAAGATGATAATGGCGACCGGGAGAGGTGTTTGTTAATGCCCACGACGGGCGAGGTTATGTTTGGCGCCGTTTTGAAGGGGCGCAATATTCTATCTCTATGCAGACAGGGATTGACTGTTATCACGCCCACGAGGGGCGGAGTTGTGTTGAGGCCGACTTAGGCTGATCTCGCTTCATTCCTTCCGTTCATCGGATGGTAGAGCGAATATTCTTGCTAGCACAATACTTAGTGCTTTCATAGGTGGGTCCGGATTGCGTTCTGGATCTGCTTGGGAACTGTTATGTTGTGAGGAACATGACGTTCTAAGTGTTGCATGAGGTTTATTGAGTTTAAAGTTTAAGTATGGAGTACTGATGGATCACCTCAGCAAGGTTTATCTGAGGTGTACGTAGGTGCTATGATACTTGCGTGCTGATCTCTCTCATTTTTGCACAAAAAATAAAAAGGTTACAGTTTAAAATTTAAAGAGACAGTAACGTTTTTATGTGTTAATTTTATTACAGGAATTACAGCTGTTTATTTGTTAATTCATCCTTTGTGACTTAGGATGGACCAAAAGCACACAAAAGATAAAGAGTACTTTTAAAATTTAAAGAGACAGTAATGTTTTTTATCTTTTAATTTTATTAAAGGAATTCAGCAGTTTATTTGTTATTTCATCCTTTGTGACTTAGGATGGAACAAAAGCACACACAAAATAAAGAGTTTCTTTTAAGATTTAAAAAAGACAGTGACTTTTTTTATGTGTCAATTTTTATTAAAAAAATTTCGCTATTTTCTGAACCTTCTCCCTCTGAGGCGATTGCTGTTTTGGAGTCTGTTGACAATGGTCAAGTTATGGCACAAATCTCTCCTATAGTGTCCCACAAAATTTTTTGGCCCACATGCAGTGTCCTGCCCTTCCTTTCACACTCCACTCGGAGTTATGATGCATTATATGTTTTTCCCACGAAGTAGAAAACATTACTAGAGGAATTATTTTCAATTAAATTGATTGATTCAGTAGTTGCTATTCCGAATGGTTCCTCCCTGTTTCTGAAGGAGGAAGATTCCTTTGGATTATCTGAGGGAGAATTATTAGACTGAGATGGAATTGTTTCTTTAGGAAGTTTTAACTGTCCTGGGCAACTCTGACATAGTGTGTCCAGTAAAGACATTTCTGGTGTAAACTATACTAGTGCATCCAGTAAATTATAAGGAGGGATGCATTCCCTATATTTACAAAACTGTTTCCCATAGCCAACTCAGCCAAAGAGGCTGGGCAAACATTCCCTAGGGGGGAATGAGTAGTTTCCAGCTTAGTTAAGAGAACTACTATACCCTTAGAGGATAGTTGGGTTTTTTTCAAAGGTCATATAGACAAAAAATTTGAAAAGGGATGTACACCAGGGCTTACAATGGCATCCAGCTGTGTACTTTACTACCGTCACTAGTGCGGTGGCATATTGGTTTGATGCGTTGTCTGATGCTACTACATCAAGAGAGCCTTTATGGTTAGAACCTTTATTCTACGGATGTTTGCTCTAAGTCAAAGCTTTTAGTGATGCCTTACAAGGGGAAGACCTTGTTGGGACCTGGCTTGATGGCAATAATCTATTTGGAAATTTTAAGAATTTCAACAACAAAAAATAAAAAGAAATAAAAAGGAAAATTTTTCCAGTTAGCCTGCTGTGGAATGAAAGACAGCATGAAGGACATGCCTCCGATCCGGGATAGGATTTTGTAGGGGGCAGACTTTCTGTCTTCACTCAGGCTTGGGTTCGAGATGTTCAGGATCCCTGGACAATAGAAAATAGTGTCCCAGGGATACAAATAAATTAGAGTTCAAAAGTTTTCCTCCCAGAGGCAGGTTTCTGCTTTCAAGATTATCTGCAGATCAGACAAGGGGAGAGGCGTTTTTACACTGCGTAGGAGACCTCTCAGACCTGGGAGTGATTGTTCCAGTTCCAATATGGGTACTGGGTCTGGGTTTTTTTCCCAATCAGTTTGTGGTTCCCGAAAGAGAGGGAACCTTCAGACCACTTTTTTAGATCTCAAGAGTCTAAACAAGTTTCTTAGTGTACCGTCTTTCAAGATGGAAACTATTCGTTCCATTCTTCCCTTGATCCAAGAGGGTCAATTTATGACAACAGTGTATTTAAAAGGACGCGTATCTTCATGTGTCATTCACAAGAATCGTTTCAAGTTCTAAGGTTTGCCTTTCCGGACAAACACTTCTAGTTAGTGGCTCTTCCTTTTGGTCTTGCCACAGTTCTCAGAGTTTTCACAAAGGCTCAGGGATCACTGTTGGTGGTGCTTTGGTTACGGGGCATTGCAGTGGCACCCTATCTGGATAACATCCTAGTCCAGGCGCCATCCTAACAGCAAGCAAGAAGTCACATGGACATGGTGTTTTCCTTCCCGCGAGGGGGAAGGTAAATTTGGAAAAGGGGTTCCTTTGTCCCAAGATAAGGGTAGCTTTCTTGGGAACCATAATAGATTCCATGTCATAATAGATTCCATGGCAATGAAGATTTTTCTGACAGAATGTCAGTATATCAGAGATTATCAGTACTTGTCTAGTCATTCAGTCCACTCCTCGGCCTTCAGTGGCTCTGTGCATGGAGGTAATCGGGCTGATGGTGGACATCATCCCGTTTGCTCAGGTTCCTTCTCAGACTTCTGCAGTTAAGCATGTTCAGGCAATGGATTGGAGATTATACAGATTTGTCTCCTCAAATTCTACTGGAACAGGAGACAAGGGATTCTCTTCAATGGTGGTTGTCTCTAGATCATCTCTCCCAGGGAACCTGCTTTCGCAGACCATCTTGGGTGATTGTGACAACAGACGCCAGCCTTCTAGGGTGGGGAGCAGTCTGGGGCTCCCTACGGGCTCAGGGGGTTTGGACTCAAAGAAAGTCTGTTCTTCCTATAAACATTCTGGAGCTGAGAGCGATCTACAATGTTTTTCTGGCCTGGCCTCAGTTAGCCTCGGTCCAGTTTCTCAGGTTCCAGTCAAACAAGATAACGTCAGTAATTTACATCAATTGTCAGGGAGGAACGAGGAGTTCCTTAGCGATGACAGAATTATCCAAAATAATTCAGTGGGTGGAGGCCCATCCTTGCTGCCGGTTGGCGATCCACATCCCAGGGGTGGACAACTGGGACGCAGATTTCCTGAGCAGGCCGACCTTTCATCCGGGGGAGTGAGAACTCTATCCGGAAGTGTTCTCCAGCTTTTTCGTCCGTTTTTTTTTCTTCCTTGGGTCATTGCTCGAATCAAGCGTGAGAGGGCATCAGTGATTCTTACAGCACCGGCTTTGCCTCACAGGATTTGGTATGCAGATCTGGTGGACAGGTCATCTCTGCCAACTTGGAGACTTCTGTTGAGGAAGGACCTTTATATTCAAGGGCCTCTCCTTCACTCAAATCTTTTTTTTATGAAACTGAATACTTGGTGATTAAACGCTTAATATTATCTAAGCTGAGTTTTTTTGCCTCGGTCATTGAGACCATGATTCAGGCTTGTAAGCCTGTCACTAGAAAGATTTTTTTATAAGATTTGGCGTAAATAGTAGTACTGTAGCTTGGTGGTTAGCTTCACTACTTGGCGTGCAGGAGATCATGGGATTGAATCCACCTAGAGGGTTGGATTTTCATGTTAATCTCTATTGTTGTGAATCCAAGGGCTACTTAGGCAGTAGTTAGGATTCCTATAATTTTGTCTTTTCTCCAAGATTTATAGAAAGGATTATCGATAAGTTCCCTAAAGAGTCAAATTTCTGCCTTATCTATTTGGTTACACTAATCTATGGCAGATGTTCCAGATGTGCAATCCTTTTGTCAGGCCTTGGTTAGGATCAGGCCTGTGTTCAAACCAGTTACTCCTCCATGGAGTTTTAAATTGGTTTTCAAAGTTTTTAAAGGGGCTCTGTTTGAGCCTATGCATTCCTTAAATATTAAGTCATTATCTTGGAAAGTTTTGTTTCTTGTTGCTCTTTCTTTTGTTTGCGAAGTATCAGAGCTCTGAGCATTACAATATGAGTCTCTTTACCTTATTTTCCATTTAGTTAAGGTAGTTTTACGTACTAAATTTGGAATTTTTCATAAGGTTGTTTCTGATCAGAACATTAATCACGAGATTGTTGTTCCTTCTTTGTGTCCTAATCCTTCTTCTCAGAAGGAACGTCTTCTACACATTCTGGACATGGTACATGTTTTAATGTTTTACCTACAGGCGACTAAGGCCTTTCGTCTTTTTTGTTTGTGGTTTTCTCAGGAAAATGTAAGGGTCAGAAAGCTATGGCAATTTCTCTTTCCTTTTGGCTGAAGAGTATCATACATTTTGCATATGAGCCTGCTGGACAGCAGCCTCCTGAGAGAGTTACGGCTCATTCCACAAGGGCTGTTGCTTCCTCATGGGCGTTCAAAAAAGAAACTTCTGTGGAACAGATTTGCAAGGCTGCAACTTGGTCCTCTCTTCACACTTTTTCAAAGTTCTACAAATTTGACACTTTTGCCTCGGCTGAGGCTGCTTTTGGGAGAAAGGTTCTTCAAGCAGTGGTGCCTTCAATTTAGGTTCTCTGTCTTGTCCCTCCCTTATCATCCGTGTACTCTAGCTTTGGTATTGTATCCCACAAGTAAGGATGATGAACCGTGGACTCATCGTGTCTTAAAAAAGAAAAGAAAATGTATGCTTACCTGATAAATTTATTTATTTTTTGACACGATGAGTCCATGGCCCGCCCTGTTCTTTTAGACAGGTTGTGGGTTATTGTAAACTTCAGACACCTCTGCACCTTGGCTTTTCCTTTCTCTTCCTAACTTCGGTTGAATGACTGAAGTGGGAGGGAAGGGAGGAGCTATTTAACAGCTCTGCTGTGGTGCTCTTTGCCTCCTCCTGCTGACCAGGAGGTGAATATCCCACAAGTAAAGATGATGATCCGTGGACTCATCGTGTCAAAAAAGAAATACATTTATCAGGTAAGCATAAATTTTCTTTTTATGTACACATAAATATGAAAAATACAAAAACCTGCAATTTTGTATAATAAATCTTACATGTTGTAGACGACAAAGAATTGACTAACTAATGTCTAGATTACGAGTTTTGCAGTATGAGTGAAAAAGCAGCGTTAAGACTCTTTTTCACTACCGCTGGTATTACGAGTCTTGCAGGTTTAGGGGCACCGCACACTTTTTTGGCCGTAAGGCAACGTAATTACCGCAGCTTTCAAAAAGTCCTTTTTCAATGGGACTTCCATAGCACCGGTATTACGAGTCTGCCTGGGAGGCCAAAAAGTGTCAACAAATGTCAGGGATTGTGTGGGGTGTGTGCACTATGTACATTAGAAATAAAGTCCCTTTAGGAAACTGAACAGATGCACTGTCCAAATAGATACTGTGGGAAAGTCCCCTTCTCCCCCTTTACAGGTCTATATCAAGGGAAACTGCAAACATATATAAAGGAAACAAAGTCCAAAAATAACTCACCACTGATGGTTGTGTGCTTGAAATATTGAGGAAATCCCTTTTGAAACTGAATACAGCATAGTCCCCTTACAGATATGCTCACCTCTTTACACCGGTGCTTGAATTGTTTGATACTTTCACTGACATCGCTTTTCCAGTGCTCGGTTGCTCCTCACTACCCCCTTGATTTGAATCAGTCCTCTGCAGTGTGTAGCTCTTCCTCCACAAGTTTACCCATTACCCTGGGCTCACTGTGGCCAAAATTTACTGTTTATACAAAGAAAGTTTCAGGAGCACCAAGGTGGTGGGTAAAAACATAATGCTTTATTCGTTATACATAGGGTATCAATACCCCTGGTAAAATACAGAAAAATACTTTAGTGTCAAATGTAGAAACGGCTGACTGGTTTAGGCTGTAGCCTTACTCCTAGCTGGCATCTTCTATCTTCATCCATTCGGCGCGGAGTGGGTCCATCTTCAGGACATCCGGCACAGAGAATCCTCTTTAATCAACGTCTTCTTCCGAATGAGGCTTCCCTTTAAATGACGTCATCCAAGATGGCGTCCCTTAGATTCCGATTGGCTGATAGATTTCTAGCAGCCAATCGGAATTAAGAATGAAAAAATCCTATTGGCTGATTGCAACAGCCAATAGGATTTTTTCAACCTTAATTCCGATTGACTGATAGAAATCTATCAGCCTATTGAAGAGGATGCTCTGCACCGGATGTCTTGAAGATGGACCCGCTCAGCGCCAGATGGATGAAGATAGAAGATAGAAGATGCCGTCTGGATGAAGACTTCTGCCCGGTTGGATGAAGACTTCTGCCGCTTCGTTGAGAACTTCTGCCGGCTTCATTGAGGATGGATGTCGGGTCTTTAAGGGTTTATTGGGTGGGTTTTATTTTTAGATGTGGGGTTTGGACAGAGCTAAATGCCCTTTTAAGGGCAATGCCCACCCAAATGCCCTTTTCAGGGCAATGGGGAGCTTAGGTTTTTTTAGTTAGTATTTTATTTGGGGTGTTGGTTGTGTGGGTGGTGGGTTTTACTGTTGGGGGGTTGTTTGTATTTTTTTTACAGGTAAAAGAGCTGATTTCTTTGGGGGAATGCCCCGCAAAAGGCCCTTTTTTTATTTTGGGGGGGCTTTTTTATTTTGATAGGGCTATTAGATTAGGTGTAATAAGTTTAAATATCTGATCATTTCTTTTTTTATTTTGTGTAATTTAGTGGGTTTTTTTGTAATTTAGGTAATTTAATTTATGTAATTGATTTAATTGTAGTGTAAGGTTAGGTGTTAGTGTAAGGCAGGTTAGGTTTTATTTTACAGGTAAATTTGTATTTATTTTAGCTAGGTAGTTAGTAAATAGTTAATAACTATTTAGTAACTATTCTACCTAGTTAAAATAAATACAAACTTGCCTGTGAAATAAAAATAAAACCTAAGCTAGATACAATGTAACTATTAGTTATATTGTAGCTAGCTTAGGGTTTATTTTACAGGTAAGTATTTAGTTTTAAATAGGAATTATTTAGCTATTAATAATAGGTTTTATTTAGATTTATTTTAATTACATTAAAGTTAGTGGGTGTTAGGGTTAGACTTAGGGTTAGGGGTTAATAACTTTAGTATAGTGGCGGCGACGTTGGGGGCAGCAGATTAGGGGTTAATACATGTAGGTAGGTGGCGGCGATGTTGGGGCAGACGATTAGGGGTTAATAAGTATAATGTAGGTGTCGGGGGGGAAGATTAGGGGTTAATAAGTATAATGTAAGTGTCGGCGATGTCAGGGGCGGAAGATTAGGGGTTAATAAGTGTAAGATTAGGGGTATTTAGACTCAGGGTTCATGTAAGGGTGTTAGGTGTAAACATAAATTTTGTTTCCCCATAGGAATCAATGGGGCTGCATTACGGAGCTTTACGCTGCTTTATTGCAGGTGTTAGGCTTATTTTCAGCCGGCTCTCCCCATTGATGTCTATGGGGAAATCGTGCATGAGCACGTAAAACCAGCTTACCGCCGCTCACCGCAGCGCTGGTATTGGAGTGCGGAATGGAGCTCAATTTTGCTCTATGCTGACTTTTTGCCTGCTAACGCCGGGTTTTTGTAAACCTGTAATACCAGCGCTGTAGGTAAGTGAGCAGTGACAATAACTTGCAAGTTAGCACCGTGCCGCTCATAACGCAAAACTCGTAATCTAGCCGTAAGATATTTTCACACACTTTGTATCTGATTAAGGAATGCTGTTGATCACTAAAAAAAATAGTTAAAGTGAATGTCAATTTTCATGTGAAAGTGTCCGTTTTTTTAAAAAACTAATAAAAACAGGGGCACTTTCATTCATGAAAACTGACATTGCACCGGATTTTAAAAATACTTACCTTTTTCTTCTGAAACCCGGATCGCCATTCTGAAACAATGCCCCACCTGCTTCCTCCTGGTTTACTTACCCAGCAATGCCGAAACCGGCTTCCTCCAATCATGGCGTTGCCTCAGGCAATGATTCCCCGGGGGGAAAACCATGATTGGAGGATGCTGGAATCGTCATTGCTGACGTATGAAGAGGCTTGTGGCGGGCTGGTGAAGCACTGGAGTGGCAGAAAAAAAAGGAAAGTATTTTAAGAAAACGGGTGAAATTTAAACTTTCATGAATGAAAGTGCCCCTGTTTTTAATAGTATTTTTAAAAACCAGGCACTCATTCTTGAAATTTTACATTCACTTTAAAATGAAAAAAGAAAATGCTCTAATGTGTTGGACCAGTTTATTAGTCCATTGCTGCATGCATTTTACTATCACCTAGATTTAGAGTTTTGCGGCCGAAGGGGTGCGTTAGCTACGCGTCTTTTTTTTCAAGCGCTGCTTCTAAACAACGCTGGTATTGAGAGTTCTCTGAAGGGCTGCGTTAGGCTCCAAAAATGGGGCAGTTTAGGCTAAAAAAAAACCTAACACCTGCAAAAAAGCAGCGTTCAGCTCCTAACGCAGCCCCATTGTTTCCTATGGGGAAATACTTTCTAAGTCTGCACCTAACACCCTAACATGAACCCCGAGTCTAAACACCCCTAACCTTACACTTATTAACCCCTAATCTGCCACCCCCGCTATCGCTGACACCTGCATTACACAATTAACCCCTAATCTTCCGCTCCGGACACCGCCGCAACCTACATTATCCCTATGAACCCCTAATCTGCTGCCCCTAACATCGCCGACACCTATATTATATTTATTAACCCCTAATCTGCCCCCCCAATGTCGCCGCTACCTTACCTACACTTATTAACCCCTAATCTGCCGACCGGACCTCGCCGCTACTCTAATAAATGTAGTAACCCCTAAAGCTAAGTCTAACCCTAACACCCCCCTAAATTAAATATAATTTTAATCTAACGAAATAAATTAAATCGGATTGGCTGATCCAATCAGCCAATCAGATTGAGCTCGCATTCTATTGGCTGATCGGAACAGCCAATAGAATGCAAGCTCAATCTGATTGGCTGATTGGATCAGCCAATCCGATTGAACTTGAATCTGATTGGCTGATTCAATCAGCCAATCAGATTTTTCCTACCTTAATTCCGATTGGCTGATAGAATCCTATCAGCCAATCGGAATTCGAGGGACGCCATCTTGGATGACGTAACTTAAAGGAACCTTCATTCATCGGGTAGTCGTCGGGGAAGGAGGATGTTCCGCGCCGGAGGTCTTGAAGATGGAGCCGCTCCTCGTCAGATGGATGAAGATAGAAGATGCCGCTTGGATGAAGATGTCTGCCGGTCCGGATGTCCTCTTCTGCCCGGATAGGATGAAGACTTCTGCCGGTCTGGATGTCCTCTTCTGCCCCATCGGATGAAGATTTCGGCCCGGTTGGGTGAAGATGACTCAAGGTAGGGAGATCTTCAGGGGGGTAGTGTTAGGTTTATTTAAGGGGGGTTTGGGTTAGAGTAGGGGTATGTGGGTGGTGGGTTTTAATGTTGGGGGTGGTATTGTGGGTTTTTTTACAGGCAAAAGAGCTGATTACTTTGGGGCATGCCCCGCAAAAAGCCCTTTTAAGGGCTGGTAAAAGAGCTGGTTACTTTTTAATTTAGGATAGGATAGGGACCTTTATTATTTTGGGGGGCTTTTTTATTTTATTAGGGGGCTTAGAGTAGGTGTAATTAGCCTAATATTCTTGTAATCTTTTTTTATTTTTTGTAATGTAGTGTTTTTTTTTTTTGTAATTTAGTTTAAAAAAAAGAGCTGGTTACTTTTTAATTTAGGATAGGATAGGGACCTTTATTATTTTGGGGGGCTTTTTTATTTTATTAGGGGGCTTAGAGTAGGTGTAATTAGCCTAATATTCTTGTAATCTTTTTTTATTTTTTGTAATGTAGTGTTGTTTTTTTTTGTAATTTAGTTTAGTTTATTTAATTGTATTTAATTGTAGGTACTTGTAGTTAATTTATTTAATTTATTTATTGATAGTGTAGTGTTAGGTTTAATTGTAACTTAGGTTAGGATTTATTTTACAGGTAACTTTGAAATTATTTTAACTAGGTAGCTATTAAATAGTTAATAACTATTTAATAGCTATTGTACCTAGTTAAAATAAATACAAAGTTGCCTGTACAATAAATATAAATCCTAAAAGAGCTACAATATAATTATTCGTTATATTGTAGCTATATTAGGGTTTATTTTACAGGTAAGTATTTAGTTTTAAATAGGAATACTTTAGTTAATAATATTTAATTTATTTTGTTAGATTAAATTATATTTAATTTAGGGGGGTGTTAGGGTTAGGGTTAGACTTAGCTTTAGGGGTTAATACATTTAGTATAATAGCGGCGTTAGCTTTAGGGGTTAATACATTTAGTATAATAGCGGCGAGGTCCGGTCGGCAGATTAGGGGTTAATACTTGAAGTTAGATGGCGGCGATGTTAGGGAGGGCAGATTAGGGGTTGATACAATTTATTATAGTGTTTGCAAGGCGGGAGTGCGGCGGTTTAGGGGTTAATATATTTATTAGAGTAGCGGCGAGGTCTGGTCGGCAGATTAGGGGTTAATAAGTGTAGTTAGGTAGCGGCGACGTTGGGGGGGGCAGATTAGAGGTTAATAAATATTATGTAGTTGTCGACGATCTTAGGGGTAGCAGATTAAGGGTTCATAGGGATAATGTAGGTGGCGGCGATGTGCGGTCGGCAGATTAGGGGTTAAAAATATTTATTATAGTGGCGGCGATGTGGGGGGACCTCGGTTTAGGGGTACATAGGTAGTTTATGGGTGTTAGTGTACTTTAGAGCACAGTAGTTAAGAGCTTTATAAACCGGCGTTAGCCCAGAAAGCTCTTAACTACTGACTTTTTTCTGCGGCTGGAGTCTTGTCGGTAGAGGGTCTACTGCTCACTTCAGCCAAGACTCTAAATTCCCGCGTTAGGA
This sequence comes from Bombina bombina, assembly GCF_027579735.1. Taxonomy (NCBI): domain Eukaryota; kingdom Metazoa; phylum Chordata; class Amphibia; order Anura; family Bombinatoridae; genus Bombina; species Bombina bombina. Next base: position 64,577,073 of record NC_069500.1, on the reverse strand, counting down.
AGATCCCATAGAAAAGATAGGATACGCAATTGGCATAAGGGGATCTACGGTATGGAAAAGTCGCGGCTTGAAAGTGAGCGTTAGACCCTTTCCTGCCTGGTTCTAAATACCAGCGGGCGGCCAAAAGCAGCGTTAGGACCCCTTAACGCTGCTTTTGATGGCTACCGCAGAACTCTAAATCTAGGCGTATGTGTTTAATATTTGCAAAAGGCTTGAACACAAAATTAAACTTAACTCCTGAGTAGAAATGCACTTTGAGACACGCAGTGAGCCAATGACAAGAGGGATATGTGTGTAGCCTAGATCACAGTAGTGCATTGCTTCTCCAGAGCCTTCCTAGGTATGCTTTTCAACAATGGATACCAAGAAAACAAAGTCAATTTTATAACAGAGATAAGTTGAAAAGTTAAAAATTTAATTTTCTACTTGAATTATAAAAGTTTAAAATTCACTTGCATGTCCCTTTAATGTGTTGATTTCAATAGGCTTAAAGGGACATTATACACTTATTTTTTCTTTGCATACCTGTACATGTTTTGTAGATGATCTATTTATATAGCCCATAAAGTTTTTTAGTTTTTTTTTTAAATGTATAGTTTTTCTTATTTTTAAATAACATTGCTCTGATTTTCAGACTCCTAACCAAGCCCCAAAGTTTTATGAGAATACCGTCAGCTACCTTCTCCAGCTTGCTCCTGTTTGTGTAAAGGGTCTTTTCATATGCAAAAGAAGGGGGAGGGTCTTATTTCCCACTTGCAGTGGGCTTTCCAGCTGCCTTCTCAACAGAGCTAAACTGAGAGCTTCTAAGTAAGTTTTTAAACCGTTTTATACTGGATTTTTATATCAGTATCTGTGCATCTTATTCTTTATAGTAGTGTCTATTACATGCAGTTATATGAAAATGAGTGTATACTGTCCCTTTAAGGATCAAAATCTTTAATTCTCATGAAATTACAGATTTTTCAATTAGAAATGAATGTAATATTTTAGAAGAATGATGTTGATAAAATATAAAGAAACAATTAAACATCATAATATAGAATTATTGAAATTAAAGGAACATTAAAGTCAAAATTATTCAGATAGAGCGTCCAATTAAAAAAAAAAATTTAGTTTACATTGATTATTAAAATGTGCACAATCTTTTTAAATACACAATGTCTGAGGCATCAGCCTCTACTGAGCATGTGCAAACATTCAGAGTGTATACATATATGCATTTGCAATTGGCTGTTGGCTGTCACATAAAACAGGGGGTAGGGAAAATGGAAGTAGTTTTGAAAAAAAAATCTACTACTTATTTGAAATTCAGATTAAGTGTTATTGCATTGTCTTTTGATAATGCATTTGCTGATGATGCTGATCTACTGTATTGAATGATCCTTTTTCTTTTTTTGGGGTGGTGGATCAGCAATGGCTTCTGCCAAGAGGGTCCTTGAAATAAATACATTTGAGAAATATTTACATGGCAGAGAGGATTATGAAAATAACACAATTTACCTCTAAAAGAGTACAGCAAAGTAAAGATTTAGGTAGAGACAGTTTTCATCTAAATTCAACCGAATCTTCATTCTCTTGCTATCTTTATTTGAAAAAGAAGGCATCTAAGCTTTTTTTGGTTCAGCATCTGTACAGCACTTTTTTATTGGTGGATGAATGTATCCACCAATCAGCAAGAACAACCCAGGTTGTTCACCAAAAATGGGCCGGCATCTAAACTTACATTCTTGCATTTCAAATAAAGATACCAAGAGAATGAAGAAAATGTGATAATAGGAGTAAATTAGAAAGTTGCTTAAAATTTCATGCTCTATCTGAATAATGAAAGGAAAAATTTGGGTCCTGTGTCCCTTTAAAGTGCCATAAAACAGGTTGAGATCTGTGCATATCCTAAATGGGCTAAAATTGCTGGCAAGTATTTTAAATCTAATTTATTAATTTTCAAAAATAAGCAAAATGAATTACATAGCTAAACTGCCTGGAGCAGCTAACTCCACCCCTCTTATCAGTGCTTAGACACAGGCATTGTATTTCAACTGAGTTCACAGCTTCTAGGCATGCTCCAGCAGATAATCCCTATGAATTTTTGCATTCTGCCAAAAGAGCAATAGATATAGATACAGACATAGAAGGAAATGTGTAGGGGGAGTTAGAGCTTTACAATTCAGAAACTAACAAGAAAGGGTTAATTGTGAGGCACTGTAGTATAAATAAAAGTACATATAATATTATTATGTCCCTTTAAGTGATCAAACTATTTCACATGAAATGAGAATGTATTGCTAAGCAGTTAAAACAAGAGCACTAGAGGGCAGCACTATTTCCTGTCATGTAGTGCTACAGATGCCTACCTAGGTATCTCTTTAACACAGAATATAATGGGAACGAAGCACATTTTATAATAGAAGTAAATTAGAAACTTTTAAAAAATTGTTATGTTCTGTGAATCCCAAAAGAACATTTTAAGATTTCATATCTCATTGTACAGAACATAGACGACTGGTGGATAGTAGCTGGGCAGTATTTTTTAAATCCGCATTATGGTTTGCAAACAAATATGTGTTATTCAGATAGATACAATGATAATAATGTTTCTTTAAATCATTTTGGGCCAGATTACATAAAAGCAATATTTGCGCTCCACTGTGTAATACCAGCGCATGATAATGGGCGCTGGTATTACAAGCTCACAGCAATGCAAACATGACCTTGTGTTAGCATTGCTGGGAAGCTTTGCGCTGACGAGAACGCGCTTCCATAGGCTCAGAGATGGCATCAGAACTCCAGCACAGCGAAGGGGGTAAGTAGCACAGCGATGGTAGCATGATTAAATATATATGTCTATGATTATATATATTACATATATTAGCACATACATATATATGTATATAAGCATATACATATATATTTACTGGGAACACACAGTTCCCATAGACGATAGACCGCAATGTAACGGCCATTTCAGGGACGTTTTTTTTTCTTCCTAACACCCCACTACTACCAACTTTAGCCTCAAAATACTGCCTAGTGCAGTAATTTTATGAAAAAATAAAGATGCTGCCTTCTTTATTTTTTTTAATAAAATACACTAAAGAGTATTTTGGGGCAGATTTATAAAATTAACCAAAGATCTGATCTCTGGTTAATTTTATAAGCACTAATTGCTACCGCAAGCTCGCGGTACCCATAACCAGCCATTTATAATGTCTGATTAATTATCGTTGTTTGCTCGTTTTAGCGCCCCATTTGTAATCTAGCTGTTTGTGTTTAAGACAGTTTCATTATTAATATATATATTTTTTATTTAAGTCTTATTTCTATTTACAATCATGTGGAACAGTATTGGGTGCTACATTTGCCCCATAACAAGTAAACCTATGCATGGATTGGAGTGGGATGTTTTACATTAAAACAAATGAGAATCTGTTTAACAATTTGATTGAAAATTACAAATCATATACACATTATTTCATTTTTATTTGATTTGGTTATGAACAAGAGAGTAATGTAGTTTGTAAATAAAATAAACATGAGATATAGTTACAGGGACATGAAACCCTAAATCGGGATTCAAACTTTCCAATTTACCTCTATTATCTAATTTACTTAATTCTCTTTGTATCCTATGCTGAAAAGCATACCTAGGTAGGCTCAGGAGCATCAATGCTGGGTGGTGGTTGCAAATATATGCCTATTGTCATTGAATTAACCCAATGTGTTCAGCTAGCTCCCAGTAGTGCATTTTTACTTCTTTAACAATGGATGCCAATAGAATGAAGCAAATTTTATAATATAAGTAAATTGTAAAGTAGTTTAAAAATGTATGGTCTATCTGGATCGTGAAAGAAAAAAATGGGTTTAATGTCCCTTTAATTCTGAATTATCCAAAAAGTTGCCATCTTGGAATTAATTATTTGTATGTTAAATTATATAGAAAATGTATTATGGGCAATATTCTTCTGTGTTCTAAACAAAGCCTTCTTAAACAATTGGGTTATGGTTTAACAAAGGGGACATGGTAATTAGGCTTAAAGGGATACTAAACCCAAGTTTTTTTATTTCATGATAATTAGAGCATGCAATTTTAAATTAGAAAGTTGCTTAAAATTGCTCTATCTGAATCATGAATAAAAAAAATTGGGTTTAGTATCCCTTTAAGAAAAACTGTTTGGATAAGGATACCTTCTAAATGAAAGTGTGTAATCACATCGATCTCTTAAGCCCTTGTCAAATAACTAAAATAAATTATCCCTGAGAAAATAATTAACATTCATTATTGCATTCAGTAATCAATATTGTAAAACGTAACATTAAAAAAACATTTCTCTGTTTACTGGGGCATAGGAAATGAGTTACAATTGTAGTAAGTGCTGTTATGTAGTAGAGTTGTTGTATACATTTCAGAGGACATGAAAGGGGTTGTTATACCAAATGGAAAGTATGGATACATATTTTAGTTAGTACAGTATTACTCAGCACACCTAGATAATGAAAAAAACGCAACCTTATTAGTATACAAAACAGTGAGAAAAGTCACTACCTAAAACCCCTCCCATTCCAAACATCCATCAATCATGCATACAGATAAAAGAGCGATTACACCCCAGGCGTCCCTAGGGGAATCAAAAACATGCCGCCATCTCAGTCTGAAAAAGTCTCATGTGACAAAAATGTTCCAATGCTTGGTTTAGTACTTGTAATCCCAAAGATGAGGGTGTTGAATAATATAAACCGTCTCAGAAAAGGCTAATGAGCAAGATTAATAAGCAAAGTCAATGTCTGCAAGTATCATCTGCTATGTTAGTATGTCAAAACAGATATGGCACTTTATAGGATCTCTTCTGAACCCTTACTTAAATATATACCGGTAAATCCCAAGTTGGTTATATCAGTCTGTTCACACTGCATGTAACTGTCAACGCCTCTTGTCAGCATGTTAGCGTGTTAGCTCACTGCAACATTTAGTAATGACAGTAAGCGATGAAATGTTCCCACTGTATATAGCTGTCAACGATTCTTGTCAGCGTGCTAGCGTATTAACAGGATGCAGCAGTTAGTTATAACAACTATACAATAACAATAACAATACTTGCAGTTCCGTTGTGAGGCACTTCCAATCATGTGCATACATCACGCCCAGCTTAGTCGGCTTCAGCGGCAGGATAGCTCCGTGGCTCAGTGACTCTCACACCGCAGGTTTGTTCAAAAGATCCAAAAAGTAGTCAATCGGGTTCAATGTATCTCAGTGCAAGCATAGCAGATGAAAACTTGTAATGAGTAGACGACATAAACAAACAACTCCGACGTGCGTTTCGGGACTCCGCCCTTTCTCAGAGTATACGTCATAGCAGTTACCACCTCTTCAAATAGGCCTTGGCAGAGCTCTTATTGGTTGAGTGAAATACAACTTCCATACATGTGACCCGCATTCATACTCCCCCTATTTCTTAAAGGTGGAATGATGATCTAACCAAAAAAGATAATAAATAGAAAACAATAAAAAAAAATATATATTTTTTAATTGTTTTCTATTTATTATCTTTTTTGGTTAGATCATCATTTGTTAGATCATGATTAATGATTCACTGTGTGAATTTATGATAGTATTTGTGGCGATACTATACTCATGCACCCTCTCAATGAGAATATCAGTCAGGATTCACTGATATAATTAAACTATTTACTTATTGCATTATATTTCGAAGTGGTGCTGTTACTATATATTTTTTTATATTTTAGTTAGTGGTTAATTAATTAATTAATTAATTAATTAATTATGGGAATATGTATTAACCTAATATAATTAATATTTTTGTACATCAATTTATGTTGGATGTTTTTGTACTTAGTATTGCTAGTTTAAAACTACAATGGATAAGACTTTACTGAATAGAAAAAGCTGAAACTATTTGATAATCCCTATTAAATGTTATAATTGGTGAATGTACAGACTAGTGACTCATTTCTCAATTGATATAATCCTATTGGTTGGAAGAGAGCAGATTAGATTATTTTTTTCCCTCCCATTTATGATTTTTTTTTTTTATTATGGCATAGCATCATTTGTCTGTATTTCCTAGGAAACTTACATAGTTTGAGTTAATTGATTATCCTCCACTGTAAAGTGTTAATTTTTCCTGTGTGATGCTTAACAGCCCTTAACAGTATACATTAGCTTGCTTTTCTCACTTTGTGCTGTCTAGATCTCGCCCATGGTTCACCATATGAGTCTTCCATTGAAATCAATGAGAAGCACTAAGACCCTGATGATAAAGGATTCTCCTTATTGGAGATAAATTGTAGTTCAGACTTCACAGGGGCTAAACTCACAGACCTGGCAGTCCCAGAGAGATGAGAGATGCCTCCCATAAAGCTCTCTGCTTAGATAAGATTACATAAAATGATCTTCCAGCAATGCAAGATCTTTCACAAGATTCTAAACAGGCATATTTTGCTATACTTCTCTAAGGGGTATTTTCTGCATTTCTGTTTGTGAGGGAGAGACAAGCCCAGTGCAATATAGCACTGGATGACATGAGAGTTTTGTTACACTTATACTTTGTGCTTTGTTTTCTATATTACTATACAGTTTAGAATAGGTTTTTTTCAGTATTATTACATTTAAGATTTGCACTTTCTCTTTTGCATTTTAATACATTTAGATTTAGAATCAGCAGTGATTCTACAAATTCTGATTATGCTTTGAAAGTTTCTGTATTACTTTAACAAATTAGGATCATACTTTGTATATTTATGTGAGAAATCTCAACCCTAAATACACTGCTGTATGCAAAATCTGCATGCATTAAAATACAAAATATAAAGTGCAATATTTAATTATAATAAAACTTTATCTGAAGTATAAAGTAATGTTAAATGCAAAGCACAAAGGGTAAATGCAGCAGAACTCTTGTGTCACTGGGATTGTTTCTCCTTCACAAACAAAAATGCAGGGAACAACCCTTGAAGAAGTGCATGAGAATCTGTCTTTTTAGAATCTTGTAAGGGATCTCACAGGGCTGTAAGATCATTTTATATTATCATCTGATCTTAGAGCTTTATATCATCAGGCCCTAAATAAGAATTATTACTGCATTGATACTGTACAGAGTATCTTTTACCGAATCACGGGCTTGCTGTCTAATAACAGCACACCAATTTGCATTGTTGAACTAAATGTAGCAACGTTCTCGATCTGGGTAAAGTTATTGGCATTTAGGTACTGCTATCAATATGTTACATAATTCTGCATAAAGTGCAGGATTATGTTACATTTATTCCAATGATTACTTTCCCTTTACGTTTCTCACTACTAGACACTAAGAGGCCTATTTATCAAGCCATCAACCGCAAATACGCTGGAATTCCGCAGCGTAATTGTGGCGAGCCTGATTCGCCTCATTTATCAAAGCCTACAGACCAGCAAATGTTGAAATTTGTGACGTAACATACGATCTGCCGGTCTCAGTCCAACACAGATCGATGCTTACGTCATTACAAATTTGGCACTATCTGACAACTTTTGCTAGTTATCAATTTTTTAACAGGTACGCTCGCCACTATTCCGGCCCAGCGTACCTGGTTTTCAATCCGCCACCCTGGAGGCTGCGGATGCCATAGGAATCAATGGGAGTCTGAAAGCAGTGAAAGCTTATGCTTGATGCTGTCAGATATCCCATTGATTTCTATGGTAGAAAACTAGTTACGTTTACTTTCTCTGTGCAAAAATTCCTGAGCCTGAGGAAACAGACAGAGGTCTGAGAAACGCGTTGCTTATCCAATTTTAGTGTCACATGTATGACATTGTGTATTGTATTTTATTGCACCATTAAATTATGGTATTTTAACTCTTTGCTGAGAGTCTGAGCGTTATTGGGACCTATTCTACCTTGGAGTGACATGCTTTCCTGCATGTTGCAGTGAACTGGGACACTGTGAACTCCCAGCTTGCCTCTATTAGCACAACAGAGTGCTGCCATCTTTGTGAGTATAATTTGGTATTCACATTATTTTGTTTGTCCATACTGTTTCACACGAGGAGGCGCCCTTGTCTTTGTGATTCTTTTTGCACAGAGAAAGTTTCTACCCAGACCGATTATTTGGCAAGGAGCTGACTTCAAGTGTGTTTTCTATACCATCTGTGCCATATAAGAGGACCATTACATATCTGGAGGGCACCTTTGGAACTATTTGGATATCCGAATCCCACACAGATAAGAACTATCAAGATATTTATATAGTTGTATCACTCTTTCAACTTGAATATTCTGCTTTGTTTCTATTACATTTAAAGAGAATTTATGCTCCATTGTATTTTATTTTTATTTTTTATTTTTAGCATATATTTTTATATTTTTATATTTGTTATTAATTGCCTTTGGGTCGCAGCACCTTATTATTGATGTAATATCTCATCTACATTGTTATTTTATAGGTCCTTCATAAATATATCCTATCATTATTTATCTTTTCTAGTGCCCCCTTTAGTTACCATTGGTTTGTGTAACAGGTGTCTAAGTTACGTTTACACCTAACACCCTAACATAAGCCCCTAGTCTAAACACCCCTAATCTGCCACCCGACATCACCGCCACCTACATAATGTTATTAACCCCTATTCTGCCGCTCCCGGACCCCGCCGCAACCTAAATAAATATATTAACCCCATCCCACCGCTCCTGGAGCCCACTGCAACTAAATAAAGTTATTAACCCATAAACCCCTGGCCTCCCACATCACTCCCACTTACTAAACCTATTAACCACTAAACTGCCAGCCCCTACATCGCCATAAACTAAATTAAGCTATTAACCCCTAAACCTAACAACCCGCTAACTTTATATTAAATATTAACTCATCCCTATCTTATAATAAATTTAAACTTACCTTTAGAATTACATTAAACTATATTAAACTACTAACCTACCCTAACTATTATTCTACAATTACATTAAACTATATTAAACTATTAATTAACCTACCCTAAGTATTATACTAAAATTACATTAAACTATATTAAACTATTAATTAACCTACCCTAACTATTATACTACAATTACATTAAACTATATTAAACTATTAATTAACCTACCCTAAGTATTATACTAAAATTACATTAAACTATATTAAACTAATAATTAATCTACCCTATTATACTAAAATTACATTAAACTATATTAAACTAATAATTAATCTACCCTATTATACTACAATTACATTAAACTATATTACATATTTAAAAACCTAACCCTACTCAAATTATTTAAATCTACAATAAAGAATTACTAAGTTACAAAAAACTAACAACTAAGTTACGAAAAATAAAAAACACTAAGTTACACAAAATAAAAAATAAACTATCAAATATTTAAACTAATTACACCTAATCTAGGAGCCCTATGAAAATACCCCCCCCCCCCTCAAAATAAAAAAAACCCTAGCCTACAATAAACTACCAATGGCCCTTAAAAGAGCCTTTTGCGGGGCATTGCCCCAAAGAAATCAGCTCTTTTACCTGTAAATAAAAATACAAATACCCCCAACAGTAAAACCCACCACCCACACAACCAACCCCCCCAAATAAAAACCTATCTAAAAAACCTAAGCTCCCCATTGCCCAGAAAAAAAGCATTTGGATGGGCATTGCCCTTAAAAGGGCATTTAGCTCTTTTTCCTTGCCCAAACCCCTAATCTAAAATTAAAACTCACCCAATAAACCCTTAAAAAAACCTAACACTAACCCCAGAAGATCCACTTACAGTTTTTGAAGACCCGACATCCATCCTCATCCAAGCAGCAGAAGTCCTCAGCGAATCCGGCAGAAGTCTTCATCCAAGCAGGCCGAAGTCTTCATCCAACCGGGCCGAAGTCTTCATCCAGACGGCATCTTCTATCTTCATCCATCCGGGGCGGAGCTGCTCCATCTTCAAGACATCCGACGCGGAGCATCTTCTTCTTCCGAGGTCTTCTTTACAATGAGGTTTCCCTTTAAATGACATCATCCAAGATGACGTCCCTTACATTCCGATTAGTAGATTTAAATAATTTGAGTAGGTTTAGGTGTTTAAATATGTAATATAGTTTAATGTAATTTTAGTAAAATAGGGTAGATTAATTATTAGTTTAATATAGTTTAATGTAATTTTAGTATAATAGTTAGGGTAGGTTAATTAATAGTTTAATATAGTTTAATGTAATTGTAGAATAATAGTTAGGGTAGGTTAGTAGTTTAATATAGTTTAATGTAATTCTAAAGGTAAGTTTAAATTTATTATAAGATAGGGATGAGTTAATATTTAATATAAAGTTAGCGGTTGTTAGGTTTAGGGGTTAATAGCTTAATTTAGTTTATGGCGATGTGGGGAGCTGGCGGTTTAATGGTTTAATAGATTTAGTAAGTGGAAGTGATGTGGGAGGCCAGGGGTTTAGGGGTTAATACATTTATTTAGTTGCGGAGGGCTCCGGGAACAGTGGTTTAGGGGTTAATAACTTTATTTAGTTGCGGTGGGCTTTGGGAGCAGCGAGATGGGGGTTAATAACTTTATTCGAGTTTCAGTGGTCCCCGGGAGCAGCGGTATAGGGGTTAATAACTTTATTTAGTTGCGGCGGGGTTTGGGAGCGGCGGGATAGGGGTTAAACATTTTAGTATAGTGGCGGTATTTAGTGACAGGATATAAATAAAGCTGGGGAAAAGCTGAATAGCAGCGAGAATGATGACTGTTAGTTAACAACAATCCGCTGCTCATCGCCCCATACTTGTTGCACAGCTTTTTGACAGCTTTTTTGATAAATAAGGAGAGCGTAATCAGGTCCGCAACTGCGATGTTAGGTGATGTTAGGTGAGCGTATTGGTGCTGGCGAATGCAGCATAGTTGACAGCTTGATAAGTAGGCCTCTAAGACAAAAAGAACAGGCAAAATTATGTGACAGTACACCCAAAACCAAATCCCTTTGTACAGTAAATTCAAAAAGAGGAGTAGTCCGGAAAAGCCATTAAGCGAATACACCAATTCACTACTTTTAAAAATATTGAAAGTACACTGATTGGTTAAGTAGTGAACAGGTGTATTAGCTTAAGTCTATGATTACTGTCTTTGCGACCGAAACCGGTCACACCTTTTTCTGGCTACGTTCTGTAACTTCCTCTCTTATGTCCCCATGATGTTTTTATGATGAATAATAAAGGTGATTTTTTTTCTATAAAGGCTTTTCCGGACTACACCTCTTTTTGAATTTGCTGTTACTGCGGACTACAGGGGTCTGCTTTGTTGTCCTGTTTCAAGCCTCAATCCCTACCTGCACACCTTATTCACTGACTACCCTAAGAGGTTCTCCATTGGCAGATGTCCTATTTCCGGTCACATGGCCCAACAGCGCACACAAGATATCAGCGTTTCAGGGAGGATCCTTAACGGAACACTGTGCCTGGAAGTTGGTGAAAATGAGTGAAGATTTTCCTGGGTCTAGGTGAAGGTGACCGCTGCTAGTACTGTGGTATCTCAAATCGTTTATGGGGGTGAGTGAAGAACCTCTAAGCTAATTATGTGATTCAGCTTACCTGAAGGGTTGACCTACCTTTTGTTTATACTCTCTTCTGCCTGTTATCCGGTCACTAACCTAAATAGGGTGATCAGCTACAGGTCGCATATGCTACTTAGGTACTCTCTCTACACTTAGTCTGTGATAGATACAGAAGTTTGAGGGATTTAACATTAGTGTGCAAAGGGGTATACTCGTTTCCAAGGTTAAGGTTTACCGAGTCTCACCCTCAATTCTTGTGATTTATACCACTTTATGGACTCTGTATTCAAGATTGCTATCAGGTTTTTACTGCCACATATCCTACTTACACTTTTTCCTAGACGAAAATTATCAATCCTTGGATTGATGGAGTGTACACCTATATAGCTCTCATTCCCTAATTGATAGTGACAAAAATTGGACAAGAGCTGTGTCTCCTTGGAGGAGAGTGTGCGTGGGGATGTTTATTAAAATATAACCTTTATTGGTAATCTTTTAAAAATATAAAGCAACAAACACAATTGACATACAAACTTTATTAAAAACACAGGTTTGGGTCTTAATAGATTATTATCCGTTATTCACGGAGTACATTACGTGGTTGTGGTATGTTTCAGAAATTACTTGGGTTGGAAGTCAGGTTAACCCCAGTGATTATATAGTGATTTGTTATACTTTGAGCTTATATTTGAGAAGGCTGTGGTATTGTGATATTTACTCTATTGTTATGTCTGTGGTTTGTTACTCATCATTCAAATCAAATTTTGATATTAGAGGTATTAGCGTAAATATCCCATATTATCACCAATGTTTATTATTAATGCTTGTAAAATTGCATTTCATATGTATCTTGGTGAGACACTACTTAATTTCCTAGTAGTTGTCTTCTTGTTTCAGTATGATATTGTGGGAAATATATGTATACTGCTGTTTCAAGTAGCCTCCTAACTATATAGATACTAAAAGTACTTTCTGTGTATAGTATAATAATACTGATCAGTAAGTTAATGTATTAACCCCTGTGATATCTTGGATCGTTTATTTATCAATACTTAAGTATGCACAAGCATTGTGCTTAAATCACAAGCATTGTGCTTGATATCTTGGATCGTATATTTATCAATACTTAAGTATGCATAAGCATTGTGCTTGAATCATTACACAGAAATTGTATTTTTTAAATTTCTTGGAATTTTTAAAGTTGATAGTGTGTAACATATTTAAGTAATTTAGTCGTTCTATTGGATCTTGGCGTTCTTAAATCTTTGATATTATTGGTAACACGCTTCCAGTATAAATTCTCAAGAAAGTGTTTGGTAGTAATATTCACATCTTTTGTTTCTCAAAAAATTTAATCTTAGGATCTTACGATGTAAGAGTTATAGTATTCTTGTGAGTATACTTTAATGTTACAAAAAGTAGCTGTTCTGGTATAATAATTATGCTCTTAGTATGTATCAACTATTACTTAGTGGTCTTAAATAATTAAAGCATGTTGTCCTCTTAGGCCTTATGAGTTGTTAGCGGTATTGTGGCGTGAGTTTGCTAAATATTGGCGTTTTTTTCTGTATATTTAAATATTCGTACTCCTAACCGCTTGCTGAATGCATGCTTTTGATACTGGTTGATTTTTAAAGTAATTTGCTAAGTACTTGCATTATTATATCTAGGCTTAATGTGTCACCTATATAACTGTTTGCAATATTTGCAATACTTGCGATATTGTATCTATGTCTGATGTATAACAATATTGACCGCTTACTAAATCCAGGCTTAATGTATCACATGTATCTAAGCTTAATGTATCACATATATAGCTACTTGCAATATTTGCAATCCTTGTGATACCGTATCTATATCAGATGTATAATAATGTTAACCGCTTACTAAATCCTGGGCTATACCTGTCAATTTAGCGTGGGGTGCTTCGCTAAATATTGGCAGTGTTGTATGTATATTTTAGAGCTCCATAAATCTGGCCGTTGGCCAGTTCTAGGCTTCTAATATCAAATGCTCATGCTACTGAATTAACTCCGTTTACAAGTAAATTTACTTAATATTGTGCACAACCACAATAGTTATATATAATATAAAGACCTCTGTTCCTGCTAATTAAAAAATGCTAACTGGCATTCTACAAACAATTCCCTAACATGTTTCGCCACTAACGTGGCTTTTTCAAAGGGTACGGCGCGGCCATGCTGATGTCTATTTATTGGCTGGCACTACTCCTCCTATTGGACGTTATGAACCAATCAGATTGTTCCTGACGAGGAACCAATCATTGAATGTGGGACAGCCTGTGTGTGTTAAAGACGGAATATTATTGGGTAAGGCTGTTCCTTCATTCATTGTGTGATATAAAGATTCCGGATCTCAATGTAGTTTTGCAGTAAGAAAAATATGCACATCTTATTCCAATGAAAGGGGGAACAAAATCCCCGGGAGAACATTGGGAAGGCAGAGATCTTCTGAAATTTCTTAAATTGTTCTTTGAATAAACGTTCTCAAAAATTGTTTTTTGTGATTGTTGTCTATGTTTTTTATGAATTTGAATATGCCAATGACAGATTCTATTACTGGCAGGTTATTCATGATCAGTGTTAATCTTGTAATATAAAGATGGGTACAGATAAACTGGCAGAGAAGATTTTTGATTATTCATAATATAATGGGTTATACTGAAATCTCTTTAACTTGAAAGGGAAATATAGATATCTGGCTGGATTAAGATGAGAAATATCTGGAAAAAACACACTAACAGCAGTACAATTGGAGAATAATACTAATAATGTGTAAAATGAGAAATGATAAATACTGATAGTAACACTATTAAATGATTTTAAACATTTATAATAGTCTCCATTCGGCTAGTTCTTGAGGTTGGTAATGTAAGGGAAAACAATGGTGAGTTTTGTCAGGAGCCTACTTACAATTTGATGTGAAAACGTGCTGTCAAATGTTTCTCATATTGCTCGGTGTTATGTTAACTGAGGAAAAGTACTTTGAGATAAAAGTCTTATTATATTGACTAAATGTGAATCCAGGAGGTGATGGTGTTAACTTGAACTGAGATATGACCCTTAAACATAAGAGATTATAAAAATGAAAATTCTAATAATATAACTATTTATTTCGATAAAGCAATACAGTGCCATGTGAGGTATGAGTGAAAGTGGGTGTGATGTGAGCACAAAACAGTGCTGGTACTAACGTGATATTAATACAAAAAAGAAATTAAATAATTGTGAATAATAGATAATTAAATATCTGCTTGGTAGTGGTCATAAAGACAGATAACGAATGTTTAGGTGTCCGTGATGAGCGATGGATATATAATCCATATTGAGTGACTGATAAATTTATAGGCTGTATGATGATTACAATATGCTTTTTCCAAAGTTATTTATAAGATATTTTCTCGGTTACTGGTATTTGTCATCTTGTTTATATCTACAGGTATGAAAAATAATTGTTATGTTCATTTAACCCATTAGGTTGTATGGAGTTAAGCAGATAAATCCATCTGCTTTCATATTGTAATAAACTTGTTTCTTTGTCTCCACCTCTATTTCCTAGGTTGGTTTTATGTATACCAAAGCATAGTAGCCCTTCTGCCTTTCCTTGATGGAATTTATAAAAATGTTGTGCTACTGATGAGATGGCCTTTTTGTTCTTTAAGTCTTTAGCTGCATTCCTGATATTGCGCACATGTTCTTGTAATCTTGTTCGTAATTTACGTGTCGTCATCCCTACATACATTTTGGGACACTTACATTGTAAAACATAAATTACGCCGGTAGTGTTGCAATTGATGAAAGATTTGATTGGATGTTTTTTATCAAATCTGTCTGTAACTGATGTTGTTTTTTTCAGAAATTTGCAGCTAATACAATTCCCACATGGGTATGATCCATTTTGTATGCCACTGGCAGTAGTTTTCTTTTTACGAGTGTAGTGGCTGGGGCTCACTAAATCTTTCAGATTTTTTGTGCGTCGATAACTGATGTCAACTTTGGATCCTAGGAATTGGTTCAAGGTATTATCTGCTTGCAAGATATGCCAGTGTTTATTGATTATTTGAATTATATCTTTGCTCTGTGTGTTATAAGTTAACACTAATCTGGTTTTGTTGTCACTAGTGCGAATCTTAGGTTTCAATAGATTCTGACGTTCTGTTTTTGTTGCTCTATCCTTTGCTTTTTTAATGAGAGATTTACTGTACCCCCTCTGGCTAAGGCGATCTGATGTTTCTTGTGCTCTTATTTTATATAAGTCTGGTTCTGAACAGTTTCTTTTGACTCGTAGAAATTCTCCTGTTGGAAGTGATTTAACTGTGCATGGTGCATGTGCACTTGTATTGTAAAGGATAGTATTGGTGGCCGTTTTCTTTCTGTATAAATCAGTCCCCACCATGCTATCACTTTTTTTAAAAATTCTCAAGTCCAAAAAGGATATCTCTGTCTGACTGTATTCATAGGTTAGTTTGATGTTTAACCTGTTTACATTTAGGGTCTTTAGAAATATGTTCAACTTATCCTTTGGTCCTTCCCAGATAAAAAGAATGTCATCTATGTACCTTAGCCAGAGGGGGATATGTTTAGTAAATTCATCATTGTCGTCAATGAAGACAGTGTTGTGCTCCCACCAACCTAAAAATAGGTTGGCGTATGTGGGTGCACACGCTGTCCCCATGGCTGTCCCCCTTGTTTGCAGATAGAATTGGTCGTTAAAAACGAAGTAATTCTTTTTGAGTACAAATTCAAGTAATTTTAACACAAATTTATTGTGATTGTCATCTTCTTCTGTTTGTAAATTAAGGTAGTATCGAACTGCTTCCAGCCCTAATTCATGTTGGATACTAGTGTAGAGGGCCTCCACATCTGCAGTGACAAGCCAAGATGTGGGTCCTAATTGGATACCTTGTAAATGCTGAAGTGTCTCCATAGTGTCTCTTATATATGAAGGGATTTCTGTTAGAAATTCTCTTAATCGCTGGTCGATATATTTGCTTGCTTTTTCTGTCAAGTTTCCATTACCAGACACTATGGGGCGACCCGGAGGGTGTTTGGCATTTTTGTGTACCTTGGGGATCAAATAAAAGGTGGCTGTTTTCGGATGGTTTACAGTCAGGAATTTCTTCTCTTTTTCACTGATGATGTTATTCATTTTGGCTTGAGCGATGAGATCCTTATACTGTGTTAAAAATTGTTCCGTAGGGTTACTCCACAGTTTTTTGTAACAAGTCTCATTGGTTAATTGTGAATTGGCTTCTTTTAGATACATCTCTCTAGGCCAGAGAACGATATTGCCACCTTTGTCCGCTTGGCGGACTATAATGTCATCCCACTTTTGAATTTCGGCTAGAGCACGTTTTTCACCTTTGGTTAAATTTGTTGGAGGAGATTTGACTTGTAAATTGGATATCTCTTTACAAACGATGTTGTTGAAAATTTGTACACTTGGGCTTATGGAGGATTTAGGTATATATTTGGATTTATTGATTAGGCTATTTCGCCAATTTGTACTTCCCTCTGTTTCATTTTCCTTCAGTAGATCTTCTAAATCCTGTAGTACTGTTAAATCCTCTATGGTCCATTGATTCTCTATATTTGGTTCTTTTTGATTTTTTATATCTGCATATTGTTTACGTAGTAGTAGTTTTCGCAAGAATAATTGTATATCCTTGATATTGTCAAACTTATCAAGTGATGTGCTTGGGCAAAAGGATAACCCTTTGGATAGTAGAGATAGATGGTCTTCTGACAACATTTTATTGGATAGGTTTAACACTTTCATTGTTTCAGTTTGATTTTGGAGAAAGGACTGGGGCTCCTTTTGTAAGGTTTGTTGCTGTGTCTGGTGTCTCTGACACTTCTGGTTCTTGTTGCTTTTTGTTTGCCCCCCCTACCTCTTCTGGTGGGTCTGGGTTTATGTTGATACCTTCCTCTAAAAAACCCTTCCTTTTTCTGTTTTCTGACTGAGTTGGGGCAGATTTGATAGGTCGTTCTGGGGTTGCTTCCTCTATAGGGTTATCAGATTCTTCACCCTCTGTCTCTGTGTCGCTTTGTATAATAGTTACTCTTTGGCGATTAGTAGAGATGTTAGAATTGAATTTTCTTTTCCATCTGTATACCCTGTTGTTTTGGAAGTCTTCCACATCTCTGTTTAGTTTTCCCATTTTGGTTTGTTTGATTTCTGCCTCATATCTGTCAAGTTCTTTTTGGTATTTTTTATAAGAGGTTTCAAATTCTTTAAGTGTCTCAAATTGTTTCAGTTGTTCATTTTGTATTTTTATCAACTCTTCTAAACTCTCATATTCTGCAGTATCGTGTTTGATAAGGATATTCATTAATTTATTAGAGCACTCAGACAAAGCTTCTTCCCACTCTATAGTTAGTTCTTTTTGTTTAAATTCAAAGGCAGGAAAGAGTTGTATTCTGAGGCCTCTGGGAATTAATTTTCGTTCGATGTACTTATCAAAAAAGTGATGGTTCCACCATACTTTATCTTGCTTATAGAGATTTTTATGGAGTTCACGTAATATTTGATCCAATCTATCTGCTGTTGGCTCTGTATTAAGAGATTGTGGTTCATTGAAAACCTCTTGGAAATCTATTAATCGTTTGTTATTTCTGGTTATTCTGTCTTGTTCCAATTTGTTAGCCATATTATTAATACTGTCTGTTTAGACTAGCGTGCTCTATTAGTTGGACCTAGCGTGCTAGGTGAAGAATTCAACAAAGAAAAAAAGGGGGGATACTAATGGCACTGCTTAAATTTACAACTTAGGGTAGCCTAGTGATTTCTGGTTCTGGTAATATGGTATAAATATCCAACCAGATTTGTAGTGTTACTTAAAAAATTGGCTGAGGTGCTGTGTACTTGTTTTGTCAGACGAAAATTATCAATCCTTGGATTGATGGAGTGTACACCTATATAGCACTCATTCCCTAATTGATAGTGACAAAAATTGGACAAGAGCTGTGTCTCCTTGGAGGAGAGTGTGCGTGCACCTCAGCCAATTTTTTAAGTAACACTACAAATCTGGTTGGATATTTATACCATATTACCGGAACCAGAAATCACTAGGCTACCCTAAGTTGTAAATTTAAGCAGTGCCATTAGTATCCCCCCTTTTTTACACTTTTTCCTGTTCATCTTGTTTTTTTCCCTTTGTACAGTGTCTAAGGAAACCATCGTTTGCATGTGTAAAACTAAACTTATTCTGAATCCATCCTGAGAAGTGTTAAACAATGTGAATATATATTAATATTTAGGCATGATGGGTAAAAGGGGCATGTTTGCCCAATGATTATATTTTTGAACTTAAGTTACTGCTGAACTATGCACAGTCTACTTCTCTAACCTGTGCTAAAATCATCATGTTTCCTTTGAGTTTTTGGCTTTAACTCTCACCTGTACTGCAGGCGCACTAAGGATTAACCACAGTAGTGGACCTACTAAACAGAGGGCCCTGGTGCAACAGGCACCAGAAAGACAGAGAGATAGACAGACAGTGAAACAGTTTACATAGATAGACAGACAGACCTGCAACCTATACTAATAAAAGGCTCCCCTGCATTAGAATTGTACACATTCTGTACATGCCTTTGTATAGGTTTTAGCCCATGGTACCACTGCACCTGCTGCACCAATGGTAGTTCCTCCCCTCGTTAACTATTTTAGCAAACATTCCACTTATTATCCTGTCCTGTTTCTGTGTTGCTGTAATTTCTCAGGGTGTGGGGAGAAGCTTTTAGGACCAATGATGGTGGTGAGGTACACTGATAATCAGAGCTATTTATCAGATTGAGGTATATGTGTTTATTTAACCCTCTGTTTGGTGTGTTATTAGCTAAGTAGACTTTACTGTCTTTTACAGTTATTTCAGTGTTTATTTGACCAATGAAAACAATCTGGAAGATGAAAACATAGAGGCGCCAAATGACCTAGTACCATCAGATAAAAAGTGATATGTATATAGTAAATGGCTACTCACAAACAAATTGCACCAGGGTGGTGCTAGTAGAGCATGCTGGTACTTCTCAGTTGTCCAGCTTACTGATATAGGGGCAAAACTGCTTCAGAAGTCAGTCCAAAGTGGCCACTGATTGGAGGTTCTTATATGGATGTAATTAAGGAACCACAATAGCCCAGCACAGTTTGACTCTGTTAAGTGCAATGAAAAGTATCACACATCTCAAGAGTACCTCCAGGTGCAATCCAAACAGGCTGGAACTTCTCAGCCACCCAGCTGACTGATCTCCAGTGGTTCACAGGGGACACTACACTCAGCAAATAATGCAGAAACAAAGTGAAATCCAAAAACCAGCAAGTGTATGATAAAAATAAAAAAACTTAATTAAAAAACAACGTGTTTCACATCCTACACAGGACTGTTTCCTCAGGCTATTACATTTATGGTTTTCTGGAGAGCACCCCCTAGAGGAGTTTTGTTTTTATACATTTTTCCTTTTTTTTTTTTATTTGACAGACCTTTATTATTTTGATATTCTTTCCTTCTCAAGGATTAACCAGTTTTACATTGTGCCATTACTGTAATTTCTTCCCTTTGGGGTTAAATATCTGTGTGCTTCTTACTGTTTATTTGGTTGAGTCTTTCACTGATACTTAAGCTTTTTCCTTAGTGTTACTATGGAGCAAACTAGTGCAGCTTAGACCTCTGGTCATTGGAAGGGAGTTCCTCTGAACTTTCTCTGAAATTGAAGGACTATATATCCACTCTGCTATTAATGAAGTGTTATGCCTCCAGCTGTTAAGTGCAGGTGCATGCAGGGATTGCAAGGTAATCCTTTTATGGCCTTTAGCTCATCAGGGACTTCCCTTAGGAGTGGCTCCTCTAAGTTACCAATTTATGTTTACTGTCTTTATGATGCTAAGGATTCTTCTTCTAAAGATTGTCTTTCTGAGTCTCAGGACCTTTCTGCTATGGCAGAGGATGGGTCCTTTAATTTAAGACTTGAGATTTGTCATGCTTTGCTACTGGAAGTTTTAATTGCTTTAGAAGTAGAGGATTCTCCTGCTACAGCTAAGCAACCAGTTAAAATGATTGATAAGTCAGCATCTAAGCAACCATCTTTTCCTGAACTATTTTCTAATGAATGGCAGAAAACTGGTATTCATTTTGCTCCATCTGCTAAGTTTAAATCTATATTCCCTCTCCCTTCTTCTAATATGGATATTTGGGAAATTATTCCTAAGGTGGATGCATCTATCGCCATTCTTGCCAGACATACTCCTATTCCTATGAAAATAGTTCCTCTTTTATGGATATTTGGATAGAAAACTTGAGGGTTTTTATAGACAATCCTTTTCAGCTTGCAGGTTTTATGTTTAGGCATGTTGCCAGTGCTGTCTGTGTAGCTGCTACTGCAATTTGGTGTAACAACCTTTCAGAACTTGATTCTGGGGAAACTACTCTGGTTGAGCTTTAGCATGGCATAAATCTCCTGAGTACAGCTTTATTTGTGATGCAGTCATGCAAATGATTTGCATTATTGCTAGAAATGCTGCTTTCGCTGTTTTAGCTAGATGAGGTTTATGGCTTAAATCTTGGTTTGCTGATATGGCTTCTAAATACAGATTACTTTCTCTTCCCTTTTAGGGTAAATCTGTTTGGACCAGGACTGGATGCTATTGTTGCTACAGTCACTGCTAGTAAAGGAGCTTTTCTTGGCAAGAAAATCTAAGAGTCAGTTTAGATCCGCAGGATGCTTTCATTTTTTTGGCAATCTAAGAATCAGAAAGCTTACTCCTCTGCCCAGAGTTCTGGCCCAGTCCTTCTTGGTCTAAAAACGAACAGACCAAGAAATCTACTGTAGCCTCCAATTCCACAAGTTGTGGCCCACATGCAAGACCAGTCTCTGGTGGGGGTAAGATTAAGTCTTTCTCGAGAGGCTTAGGATCCCTGAGTATTGGAAAACATTTCTCAGGGGTATTGAATTAGCTTTCATTCAAAGCCTCCTCAAGGAAGATTCTTACTAATTCAAATTCCTCGAGATCCTTTAAAGGCTCATGCTTTTTTGGATTGTGTAAGAGATCTAGAACTGATGGGAATTATTACTCCAGGTCCAGCTTCAGAATAAAACCAAGGGTTTCATTTAAATCTCTTACTATCAAAAAAAGAGGGTTCTTTTTGGCCTGTTTTGGATCATATTCTAGTCCATCAAAATTTGATATCAAAATTATTATACGGCAGTTCGTATGATTAATGGCTTTCTTTTTAAGGTCTTTCTAATCCAAGTCTGAATTAATAAAATTGCAAACACATGAACGAAATATAAGAAATGGGGAATCTCAGATTCTTCAAGTGATTTTTTTTCACAAGGATATTTACAAATCTTCACAAAATCTAACGATTCAAAATCAATGCAAAACTTTGTTGAGTCAAAATTAAACTTTCAGGATTCAGATAGAGCAACTAAAAATTTTTTTACATTTACTTAGATTATCTTAATTATCTTACGCCTAGATTTAGAGTTTAGCGTTAGCAGTCAAAACCAGCGTTAGAGGCTCCTAACGCTGGTTTTGGGCTACCGCTGGTATTTAGAGTCAGTCAGGAAAGGGTTTAACGCTCACTTTGCAGCCGCAACTTTTCCATACCGCAGATCCCCCTACGCCATTTGCGTATCCTATCTTTTCAATGGGATCTTTCTAATGCTGGTGTTTAGAGTCTTGGCTGAAGTGAGCGTTAGAAATCTAACGACAAAACTCCAGCCGAAGAAAAAAGTCAGGAGTTAAGAGCTTTCTGGGCTAACGCCGTTTCATAAAGCTCTTAACTACTGTGCTCTAAAGTACACTAACACCCATAAACTACCTATGTACCCCTAAACCGAGGTCCCCCCACATCGCCGCCACTCTAATAAATTTTTTTAACCCCTAATCTGCCGACCGCACACCGCCGCCACCTACATTATCCCTATGTACTCCTAATCTGCTGCCCCTAACACCGCCGACCCTTATATTATATTTATTAATCCCTAATCTGCCGCCCCCAACGTCGCCGCCACCTACCTACAATTATTAACCCCTAATCTGCCGACCGGACCTCACCGCTACTATAATAAAGTTATTAACCCCTAAAGCTAAGTCTAACCCTAACACTAACACCCCCCTAAGTTAATTATAATTTAAATCTAACAAAATAAATTAACTCTTATTAAATAAATTATTCCTATTTAAGGCTAAATACTTACCTGTAAAATAAACCCTAATATAGCTACAATATAAATTATAATTACATTGTAGCTATTTTAGGATTAATATTTATTTTACAGGCAACTTTGTATTTATTTTAACCAGGTACAATAGCTATTAAATAGTTAATAACTATTTAATAGCTACCTAGATAAAATAATTACAAAATTACCTGTAAAATAAATCCTAACCTAAGTTACAATTAAACCTAACACTACACTATCAATAAATTAATTAAATAAAATACCTACAATTATCTACAATTAAATCTAACACTACACTATCAATAAATTAATTACATACAAATACCTACAAATAAATACAATTAAATAAACTAACTAAAGTACAAAAAATAAAAAAAGCTGTTACAAAAAATAACAAAAATTAATTACAAACATAATAAAAATATTACAACAATTTTAAGCTAATTACACCTACTCTAAGCCCCCTAATAAAATAACAAAGCCCCCAAAATAAAAAAATGCCCTACCCTATTCTAAAATAAAAATAGAAAAGCTCTTTTACCTTACCAGCCCTTAAAAGGGCCTTTTGCGGGGCATGCCCCAAAGAATTCTGCTCTTTTGCCTGTAAAAATAAACATACAATACCCCCCCCCAACATTACAACCCACCACCCACATACCCCTAATCTAACCCAAACCCCCCTTAAATAAACCTAACACTAAGCCCCTGAAGATCCTCCTACCTTATCTTCACCACGCTGGGTATCACCGATCGGTCCAGAAGATCCTCCGAAGTCTTCATCCTATCCGGCAAGAAGAAGTCCAGAAGAGGCTCAAAAGTCTTCATCCTATCCTATCCGGGCAGAAGAGGAGATCCGGACTGGCAACCATCTTCATCCAAGCGGCATCTTCTATCTTCATCCATCCGATGACGAGCGGCTCCATCTTCAAGACCTCCGGCGCGGATCCATCCTATTCTTCCGACGTCCTAACACAGAATGAAGGTTCCTTTAAGGGACGTCATCCAAGATGGCGTCCCTCGAATTCCGATTGGCTGATAGGATTCTATCAGCCAATCGGAATTAAGGTAGGAAAATTCTGATTGGCTGATTTAATCAGCCAATCAGATTGAGCTTGCATTCTATTGGCTGTTCCGATCAGCTAATAGAATGCGAGCTCAATCTGATTAGCTGATTGGATCAGCCAATCGGATTGAACTTGAATCTGATTGGCTGATTCCATCAGCCAATCAGATTTTTCCTACCTTAATTCCGATTGGCTGATAGAATCCTATCAGCCGATTGGAATTCGAGGGACGCCATCTTGTATGACGTCCCTTAAAGGAACCGTCATTCTGTGTTAGGACGTAGGAAGAAGAGGATGGATCCGCGCCGGAGGTCTTGAAGATGGAGCCGCTCGTCGTCGGATGGATGAAGATAGACGATGCCGCTTGGATGAAGATGGTTGCCGGTCCGGATCTCCTCTTCTGCCCGGATAGGATGAAGACTTTGGAGTCTCTTCTGGACTTCTTCTTGCCGCTTTATAGAAGACTTCAGTCGGATGATGGATCTCTTCAGCCCCCGCTTGGGCTTGGATGAAGACTTCGGAGCCTCTTCTGGACCGATCGGTGATACCCGGCGTGGTGAAGATAAGGTAGGAAGATCTTCAGGGGCTTAGTGTTAGGTTTATTTAAGGGGGGTTTGGGTTAGATTAGGGGTATGTGGGTGGTGGGTTGTAATGTTGGGGGGGGGTATTGTATGTTTTTTTTTCAGGCAAAAGAGCAGAATTCTTTGGGGCATTTCCCGCAAAAGGCCCTTTTAAGGGCTGGTAAGGTAAAAGAGCTTTACAATTTTAATTTTAGAATAGGGTAGGGCATTTTTTTATTTTGGGGGGCTTTGTTATTTTATTAGGGGGCTTAGAGTAGGTGTAATTAGCTTAAAATTGTTGTAATATTTTTATTATGTTTGTAATTTATTTTTTTATTTTTTGTAACTTAGCTTTTTTATTTTTTGTACTTTAGTTAGTTTATTTAATTGTATTTATTTGTAGGTATTTGTCTGTAATTAATTTATTGATAATGTAGTGTTAGGTTTAATTGTAGATAATTGTAGGTATTTTATTTAATTTATTTATTGATAGTGTAGTGTTAGGTTTAATTGTAACTTAGGTTAGGATTTATTTTACAGGTAACTTTGTAATTATTTTAACTAGGTAGCTATTAAATAGTTATTAACTATTTAATAGCTATTGTACCTGGTTAAAATAAATAAAAAGTTGCCTGTAAAATAAATATAAATCCTAAAATAGCTACAATATAATTATAATTTATATTGTAGCTATATTAGAGTTTATTTTACAGGTAAGTATTTAGCTTTAAATAGGAATAATTTATTTAATAAGAGTTAATTTATTTTGTTAGATTTAAATTATATTTAACTTAGGGGGGTTTTAGGGTTAGGGTTAGACTTAGCTTTAGGGGTTAATAAATTTATTAGAGTAGCGGTGAGGTCCGGTCGGCAGATTAGGGGTTAATTCTTGAAGTTAGGTGTCGGTGATGTTAGGGAGGGCAGATTAGGGGTTAATACTATTTATTATAGGGTTAGTGAGGTGGATTAGGGGTTAATACATTTATTATAGTAGCGGTGAGGTCCGGTCGGCAGATTAGGGGTTAATTATTGTAGGTAGCTGGCGGCGACGTTGTGGGGGGCAGATTAGGGGTTAATAAATATAAAATAGGGGTCGGCGGTGTTAGGGGCAGCAGATTAGGGGTACATAGGTATAATGTATGTTGCGGAGGTGTACGGAGCGGCAGATTAGGATATTAATAATAAAATGCAGGGGTCAGCGATAGCGGGGGCGGCAAATTAGGAGTTAATAAGTGTAAGGTTAGGGGTGTTTAGACTCGGGGTACATGTTAGGGTGTTAGGTGCAGACTTAGGAAGTGTTTCCCCATAGGAAACAATGGGGCTGCATTAGGAGCTGAACGCTGCTTTTTTGCAGGTGTTAGGTTTTTTTTCAGCTCAAACTGCCCCATTGTTTCCTATGGGGGAATCGTGCATGAGCACATTTTTGAAGCTGGCCGCGTCCGTAAGCACCGCTGGTATCGAGAGTTGCAGTGGCGGTAAATTATGCTATACGCTCCCTTTTTGGAGCCTAACTGAGCCCTTCTGTGAACTCTAAATACCAGCGGTATTTAAAAGGTGCGGGGAAAAATAAGCCAGCGTTAGCTACGCGGGTCGTTACCGACAAAACTCTAAATCTAGCCGTTAATGTTCCCTATCTTTTTTTGCACAGTTTCAGAGGCACTATCTCCTACTGAGCATGTGCAAGAGTTCACAGTACATAAATATAAATGTTTGTAATTGGCTGATGGCTGACATTTGATAAATTGGGTAGGTAAAATGGAAGTAAGTTTGTCAGACAAAAAACTACAAAAGGAAATGTTGTGGGATCAAGATTGCTGGTGAAATACTCAAAATGGCTGAGATCAGTGTTTGAAGGCAGTCTCGCCAAGAGGTGTTTTTCAGTGGGTTGTGATGCTGGATATATTTTCATCGCCAACTACATTAAAGATGTAATGTAAAAATCCACAACGAAAAAAATTTATGATCCATGGGAAAAAAAAGCAAAAAAAAGCCAAGTGGCAGCGGCTCCTCTGGTCCTTGATGGTGGTTCCTCCTCAACAGCAGCAGCTCCTGTGGTCCACCTCGGCAGTGGCTCCTCCTTGCCAGCAGCTCCTTCTCCTTGGCAGCTGTGGCTCCTGTGGTCGTCCTCAGGTATGACGGCTCCTCTGGTTCTCAGCAGCAGAGGCTCCTATGGTCCTCCTCTACAGCTCCTATCTTCTTCTATCCACTCTGTATGCTTTCCAGCAGCAGCAGCACACTCATTTTTTTCTGTCAGTTTTTTTAAGGGGTGTCTAAGCAGTTAGGTCTCTTAGCGGATTTTTTTTAAAAAAAAATTAAAAATCATCCAGCCAATAGAATATATTTTTTCCTATTGTCTTATTTAAAAAAAATAAAAAAATTCTATTGCTTGATTTTAAATTTAAAAAAAAATCAGCCAATAGAATTGCTGGGACACCCCTATAAAAAGGGGAATTCGACAGAAAGAAATGTATGTGCTGTCGGACAGCGCAAAGAGCAGATGGAAGAGAAGCCGTCACTGCCAAGTACCAAAGGAGTTGCCGCCATTGAGGAGGTCCACTGGAGCCGCCCCCGAGGAGTAGCCGCCCCCACGTACCAGAGGAGCCACTGGCACTGAAGAAGACCCCAGGAGGAACCGCTGCCGAGAACCAAAAGAGCCGCCGCCTTGTGGATTACATCTGATGAAGAAAAGAAGAGGACCTTTTAATTTTTTTTTTCTTCATAACTTTTTGGGATTTCTTTTCCTTGTGGATTTCATTTGATGAAGAAAAGTAGATGGTCCTTTGGATTTTATTTACTTCATGGCTTTTTTTTTTTTTTTTTTTTTTTAAACCACTGTATTTTTTATTTTTTTATTGTTGTGGATTACATCTAATAAAGAACAGAAAAGACGATTTAGAATGGTGAGTAACAAATATTTGTTGTCAATGTATAATGATGTTATGTTTTGTTTAATGTTTTGTTTACTTTATGACTGTTAATGTTTGGCTTTTGTTGTTTATTGTTGTGTTCTTATGTTTATTGGTTTGTTTACATTGTGGTTGTTTATTGTTGTGTTCTTTTGGTTAATGGTTTGCTTACTTTGTTTTGGTTTACTGTTTTTGATTTATTTGCTTGTTGTTTTGATGTTATTTTTGTTTAATGTTATGACTTAGGTTGCTTTAGGGGTTAATAGTGTACTGGGGTTAGGTTGCAGTGGGCCATACAGTGTTTTAGGGGTTAATAGTGTACTGGGGTTATGTTATGGTGGGCCTAATGGCACTTTATATGTATATACAATGATTTATTTATATGTATTTATGTATAATGGGATAATATGTATTTTAGCTGTTGTTTATGCACCTCTACTGTATTATATAGTTCTTTAACAAAATAATAATTCTGTTTGCTAATATTAATTAAGCAAAACATAAAAAAAACTGCACAAATGTCTAAGAAATCTTTAAAAAAATGAGTCAAAATCAGTTTTAAAAATGATTAAAGGGACACTGAACCCAACTTTTTTCTTTCATGATTCAGATAAAGCATGCAATTTTAAGCCACTTTCTAATTTATTCCTATTATCAATTTTTCTTCGTTCTATTGCTATCTTTATTTTAAAAAGAAGACATCTAAGCTTTTTTTTTTATTCAGAACTCTGGACAGCACTTTTTTATTGGTGGATGAGTTTATCCACCAATCAGCAAGAACAACCCAGGTTGATCACCAAAAATGGGCCGGCATCTAAACTTACTTTCTTGAATTTCAAATAAAGATACAAAGAAAATGAAGAAAATTTGATAATAGGAGTAAATTAGAAAGTTGCTTAAAATGTCATGCTCTATCTGAATCACGAAAGAAAATATTTGGGTACAGTGTCCCTTTTAGGCTGTAGAATTGTAAAAGTTCAAAAAGTGTTTTTCTATTAATTAGAATACCGCTGTTTAGTTGTTGCACTGTAAGGTATAAAGTATGTTTTTATGTAATCTGATAGTCTCAAGTTCTCCTCTCAGTTAAGATTCTCTAAAAAATCCATCATTTCTATAAGATCCTTCATAATTGTGTACCTTGAGAGCTGTATGAGGAGAGACATATACATTGCAGACTGCAGTTTAGTTCTCAGTAAAATGACCAGTTTAAAAACGTTATTGAAAATACCATGTAATAATAATAATAATAATAATAATAATTGTGCATTGGAAATATTAATAGTATACATTAAAATTTGTATTAAACTTATGCAGCAAAATGTGAATTCAAATTATGCAGTAAAATTAATTTTCAAAGTACATTAGAAAAAATGGTATTTAACATACAGAGTAATAATTGTATTTATTATTTAACATAGTTAGGCCAGGTGAGAGACATGGTGGCGGTGTTGGTATCTTACTCTCCCCCTCCTGCTCCTATCAGCACCTGCATCCTCATCCATCTCTCTCCTTTTCCTCCTTTGAAGTCCACTGCATCCGCCTGTTCTCCCCCTCTCCCTCAGGGTGGCAGTTATCTATCGCCCCCCTGGACCAACCTCCCAATTCCTTGATAACTTTGCTGCCTAGCTTTCTCACTTTCTCTCTACAAATACACCTGCTCTAATCCTGGGGGACTTCAACATCCCCATTAATAACCCATCTGCCCCTGCTGTCTCTAAGCTTCTCTCACTCACAAACTCCTTTGGTCTTTCACAATCCACCCTATTCCCTACTCACGACGACGGACACTCTATTGATCTGGTATTCTCCTACATTTGCTCCCTCTCTGATGTCACCTGTCACCCATTTCCCATCTCAGACCACAATCTGCTCACCTTTAATCTTGATATACAGGCTAAACCAACTTCTCCCCCTCGCCCCCACACCTGTAGAAATCTATGGATCCTCTCCAACTTTCCAACCTTATTCAAAAACACCTCACCCACACTTCTACAATATCCTGCCCTGACCTTGCTACAACCCACTATAACAATACTCTCTCCTCTGCACTTGACACTTTTGCTCCTTCCCAAATACACAAAACCCCACGTCGTCAGCTCCAACCCAGGCACTCTAAGCAAACACACTACCTGCAAAAATGCTCCCGTGCTGCTTAATGTGCCTGGAGGAAATCCCACTCTAAACCAGATTCCCTCCACTATAAGTTAATTCTTTATTCCTACTCCTCTGCCCTTCATTTAGCCAAGCAAACCTACTTCTCTTCTCTTATATGTACTCACTCCTCAAACCCTAAATGTCTCTTCTCCATTTTTAACTCTCTCCTCTATCCACCTGCACCACCCCCTTCATCTGCCTTTAGTGCTCAAGACCAGTCAGACTACTTTTTCAACAAAACACTTACCATACGAAGTAATATCCCAACACAAGACTGCAACCTTCCATCTCTGCCCCCGGCCACCCCCTCCACCACTCTCAGCACCTTCCCCCCAACCACTGAGAATGAAGTGAGTTCCCTATTGTCTTCCTCACACCTCACTACCTGCCCACTTGACCCTATCCCTTCACATCTAATACCTTCTCTGTCTTCTTCCCTCACGCCATCTCTTACTCACATATTCAACCTATCCCTTACTACTGGTTCATTCCCATCTTACTTCAAAAATGTAAAGGTCACCCCATCTTCAAAAAACCCTCCCCATATCACTGCTTCCACTAGCTTCAAAAATCCTTGAAAAACTAGTTTTTGATCGCCTAACCCACTTCTTGACCCCTTGCAATCTGGCTTCCGTCCCCAACACTCAACTGAGACTGCCCTCACCAAGGTTACTAATGATCTTCTTTCTGCTAAAAACAACGGCCACTACTCAATACTTACCTTACTTGACCTGTCTGCTGCCTTTGACACTGTTGACTATCCCCTTTTCCTACAGACTCTCAGATCCCTTGGGCTCTCTGACACTACCCTCTCCTGGAGCCACTCTTATCTCTCTAATAGGTCCTTTCCTGTCTCTTTTGCTGGCGACTCCTCCTATCCATTGCTTCTGTCTGTTGGAGTACCTCAAGGCTCTGTTCTAGGGGGGCCTCTACTCTTCTCTATTTATACTACCTCACTGGGTAAACTTATCAGTAGCCATTGCTTCAACTATCACCTCTATGCTGATGATACTCAGATCTACCTATCCACCACTGCACTCTCTCCTTCTGTACTTTCTCACATCAGTGTCTGCTTATCTGGCATTTCTTCTTGGATGGCCTCTCACCACCTAAAAATCAACATGTCCAAGACTGAGCTCCTTCTAATCCCCCCCTCTAATTCTACCCCGGTTTCTAACTTTTCAATCACTGTTGGTGACACCACTATCTCCCCATCACCCCAAGTCCACTGCCTAGAAGTTACACTTAACTCCAATC
The DNA here is from genome assembly GCF_027579735.1 of Bombina bombina. Lineage (NCBI taxonomy): Eukaryota > Metazoa > Chordata > Amphibia > Anura > Bombinatoridae > Bombina > Bombina bombina. Next base: position 64,546,408 of record NC_069500.1, on the reverse strand, counting down.
TGTCCTTCATACCCCACATCCAATTGCTCTCTTCATCCTGTCACAACCACCTACACAATATCTCCAAAATGTGTCCGTTTCTGAGTGCTGAAACTACTGAATAGCTAATCCACTCCTTGGTAATTTCCCGACTTGACTACTGTAATAACCTACTAACTGGCCTCCCTCTCTCCCACCTCTCCCCTCTTCAATCCATCCTAAATGCCTCTGCTAGACTGAGCCACCTCTCCCGACGCTCTGTATCTGCTGCACTTCTCTGCAAGTCCCTTCACTGGCTCCCCATGCACAGCAGAATTAAATTCAAAATTATCTGACGTACAAAGCCATTACAAAAAAGAGGGGGTACCCCACAGCGCAGCCCTAAAGATACTTCAGGCAATTCCAAAAATACAACTCTCCCTAATAAACAAAAATGAAAGAATATGGAACAGCGCTACTACAGCAAGAAAGATCAATCAATAAGAAAAAAAAAAGAGTATAAATATATTTCTAATCGTTATAATATTTTATTAACACATATAGTAATAACTTCATAAATAAATAAATAAATAAATAGGTCACCGGTCACTGATAAAATATCTAATAATTAAAAATGATATAAGTGTATATACATTACCAATATAAAGCCTCCTAACTATGTGTGGCACTGTACACTCTACACTCATGATAAGCTTATACAATATAGATCATATAAATCTTCATTCTAACCCCGTGTATGGGGCAATAAGCATCTGAATAGTCACTGTGTTATGATGTCCAATCTTATTCTTACAGTTCAAAGTTATGTACCATCTTTTGGAAAAATAACACACCTTTCCTCTACACAGACCTGGTGACTGAGTTAAACCACCTGCTTAACAGGTCTCCCACTTGTTGCGGGTAAAGGAAAGTCTCCGTATGTTACTGAAATTATGTATATGCCTTTCTTATATAAGGCTATTTCTCAACTCGGTATATTGTATGTTATTGTCCTTTTCAGACGCTACCGCATCTCGTGTAATCTACAATCGATGGTTCAGCAGTGCTTGCTGGTCTCAACTCCATCCGCGTCACATCTGACGAGCTGGCCAATAGCTATCTTTCAAATTGGGATAGTATAAGTGAACCTCATAGGGTTCAGGTGTTCTAGTTTACTCTGCGCTGAGTTACGGCTCGCAATGATTATGAGCCCCTGAAACAGACACTGTCATCCAATTTGTACAGTGCCACACATAGTTAGGAGGCTTTATATTGGTAATGTATATACACTTATATAATTTTTAATTATAAGATATTTTATCAGTGACCGGTCACTTAAATTTATTTATTTATTTATTTATTTATTTATGTATGAAGTTATTACTATATGTGTTAATAAAATATTTTAACAATTAGAAAGATATTTATTCTCTTTTTTCTTATTGATTGATCTTTCTTGCTGTAGTAGCGCTGTTCCATATTCTTTCATTTTTGTACAAAGCCATTACCAATGCAGCCCCCCACTACCTGTCCTCACTCATCAACAAATATACTCCAGCCCACCTCCTGAAATCCAACAATGACCTGCTCCTTGCATCTTCTACCATCACCTCCTCCCATGCTAGATTACAGACTTCTCTCGGGCGGCACCAACCATCTTAAACGCACTTCCTCGAGCTGTCAGACTTTCCCCTAACCTTTCCTCCTTTAAATGCTCCCTAAAGACCTTTTTGTTCAGGGAAGCCTATCTCCAAATCAGTAACAAATGAATTCCACTTGCCTAATAGCTGCCCTTATTTAACTCCACACTAACATCATTCCCACCTTTGCAGTCCCCACCTCCTGTTTCTTACCCTCCTACCCATCTAGGGCGCGATCCGATATACGGTGTAGTTTTCGGCGCAAGCGAGGGAACCCGCGCTGCCCGTAATTTCACCTTGCACATCGGGCTATCCAATATACGGCGCCGTCAGATGCTAAAGTGGCGTAAGTAGGACAAACTGGCGTTGTTCCGAAAAGTGCGCAAATACACATTTAGTCGTCGCAAGTACTTACGCCAGTGTTTTGTTCACGTAAAGTCTCAATAAAGTGTAGTTTTATGCAAATTTGGCTAAGACTCATAAAAATTACCCGCGACTCCATCTAAAAATGCGCAACATAATTACGCTATTCAAAAGTCATATATAAACCCATGCGCAGCCGCCATTTTTTTTAGTGTGTTTGGATGGTTTGTTGAGCTACAGCACACTACAGTGAGTTTAGGATTAGTAAGAGTAGTGAGAGAGGTGCAGCATAATAGTTAGTTAAGTCGGATTTTTGTTTGGGTAAGCTTGTACATTTACTTACACTTATTTTTACATATTGCACACATATTGCATACATACATATACAAAATTCAGTTATTGTAGTTTGAGGATGGCAGGGAGAGGTAGGGCGGAGGGGAGCGGAGTTGCAGGGAGAGGAGTATTAGAGCGGACAGGAGGAGCAGCGGGGTCCCCGTCAGGGAGTTAGTGGAGTGGGGAGAGGGAGCATTAGAAGGGATGATGGGAGGGGAGATGCCCAGAGACCAGGCACTCTTAGAAGAGGGACAGAGGGTGCACATGGGGAAAGAAGGGGGGAGGGGGGAGAGGATAGGGAGGAACCCACACCAGGGACATCCCAGGGAGGAAGCCAGGTGTCCACAGAGGAGGAGCGCATGAGATGCCCAAACTTCTCCTTCAATGAGAATGTTAAGCTAGTTCAGGCCATCATGGACAACCACAGTGCCCTCTTTGGCTAGGAGAAGGGCAAAGGCATTGCCCAAAGGCGTAAGACAGCATGGTTGGCCGTAGAGGATCCTGTAAACAGTGTGGCCCCACAGAGGAGGACTGTCGAGGGACTTAAAAAAAGGTGGAACGATTGCAAGAGGCGGGTGAAAGAGAAGATGGGACAGGAAGCCATGCACCAGAGGGGAACAGGCGGTGGTCCACCCCTGGAAACTGAATACAACACCTGGCAGGAAATGATACGCAGGTCCCTGAGTATCACAGCAGTCCGTGGACTTCCAGGGGCTCGTGACTCAGGGGCTGCAACCACAGCACCTCATGCTGGTGAGTAACATCCCACACACCAGTATTATATGTATTTGGGATATAACATCCTTTAATGTCACACATTCATGTACACAATGAGGAGCATGGTATTTGGCCTACTAAGAAATCTACAATTATATTTCACATTAATGCTACTTAACACAATGCAATTCATGATATGAGTTGAAATATTGCAATACTAACATGTCTCAGAGTAACACAGGCCACAAGCCACATGTTGAGTTTTCAGTAAATGGACACTATAGCCATCACAATACTTTTAGCTCAGAAAGCAGGTTCTGTGCCGACATCAGGCTAAAGTAAATTGTGTGACCATAGTGTCACTTAAAGAACACATTTTCTCCATCACTGACATGTACACACAACTATTGTATGAAACACATACCCGTATACTGTGCAGATTAAAATCCCTCATATAACAAATCACATTGTGCACATGCATGTTATACAGTTTGACATGAGAATGAGTATTGTCCCTAGCATGTATCAATGTATATTGTATGCCCACATGGACATATATATGACTGTACTAATCCCTATCATCATTTGACTCCTCCACAGAACCTCCTGTCACCAGGCTGCAAACAGGCATGCCGCCACCTCCACTACCACCACCAGTCACAGGCATGCAGCCACCTCCACCACCAGTCACAGCCATGCAGCCACCTCCACCACCAGTGTTCAGGCAGCAACATGGACAGTATGCTCCCAGGCATGAGCAGGGTTAGATTGCCTCCGTTGAGGACCCAGAAGTTATGCCACCACCATTGGCATACGACCCCTGGCAAGATACATGGCCTGAGGAATATCCTTTTGGCTTTGAGGGGGAGCCAAGTCAGCCACGAAGGGTCCATGTCTTTACCCCCCCCAACACAATATCAGGCCAGTCATGGCTTTTTCACACAGGGGATGTCACAAGAAATGCAAACTGGACAGGCTGAGTGGTCACACACTAGTCGTCAATGGGACTACCAATCCAGCCTGAGAGCCCCACCATCCTCTTCTCTTGGGAGAGCTCCACCATCCGCTTCCCTTGGGAGAGCTCCACCATCCGCTTCCCTTGGGAGAGCTCCACCATCCGCTTCCCTTGGGAGAGCTCCACCATCCTCAGATGAGCATATAGCTGAAGTTGTCCCTGAAGCACCAGCAGCTGAAGTTGTCCCTGAAGCACCAGCAGCTGAAGTTTCCCTGAAGCACCAGCAGCTGAAGTTGTCCCTGAAGCACCAGCAGATAGAGCGGAACCTGCACCTAGAATCACTGCTGCTCAAGAGCCTGTAGATCCACTGTATTCTCCCCTGGACGAGGAATACATTTCACTCCAGAGGAGGCTCATAACAAGCTGTGAGAGCAGACAAAAAGGCCAACACAGGTTTCACAGGAGCCAACAGAGGTTAATCCAGCGTAGCATAGAGCTGCAGGGAGACATGGCAGCATCATTAACTGCAATTGTACAAAACCAGTCGCAGATGATGAGTTATTTCTGATATGCAGATACAGATTGACAACAGATGGCGGGAACAAAACCAACTCTTGGGTGTGTTGGTTGAGCACTTCACACACCAGCAGGACACTGCCTCCAGCCTATCATCTGTGGCCAACACTCCAGCAGAATCATCTGAATCTTCCCAAACCAGGAAATCCACTCTAGTCACCTCAGCCCCCCCTCATACAAGAAGCCAAAAAATAAATAAATATTCTTATAGTTCACCATAAATCTTGTACTCTGTTATTTACCATATAATTGTCATCCACATCCATGTGAGATGTGTTTTAGTACAGTAATATTGTTAAAACATATAATAAGGCCTGTGTGGAAAATGGCCCAAAAAAGGTAATATTATCCTGCTTCTGACATATTCTTGTACTATAACTCACATCCACAATAGTTGTTTCTGAAGGGTACATATAGTAATATTCACTTGTAAGATGTAAATCAATGTATCTTACATCCAATATAAATTGACACATTGGTATATATAGTAGTGATGTTACTGATAGGGTGGGCATTATCAGGTGTTTTAAGTCTGCAGGTGAGAGGTTGTGGTGTCTGTAATTGGTTTGACACAATTGCAAAGAGGCAGCCTTCAAGAAGGTCTTAGAAATGATCATATGAACCATCCTAGGTTTTGCTTTCAACTAAGAATACCAAGAGAACAAAGCAAGTGTTCTAATTAAATCTGAAAGTAGTTTGAAATAACATGCCCTATTTAAAAGAAGAAGGTTTTCTTTGGACTTGACTGTCCCTTTATATATTTTGGCATCAGTGCCAAGCTGTGTTAGCATTAGAATAAATTACACTCCAGTGGATTCTAAAGAGAAGGTAATCCAATTTAAAGTAAATAAGCAAGTATATTTCCACAATGTGATAAAGTGATGAGATCTGATTATACCTACAAGCTCAATCCATTTGATTAGGTTATGGCTTCAAACAACAAATCAGCTATTTAAAATACACAAATAAACCTTAAAAAAGCAATATCATAGTATACTGTCCCTTTAACCCTGAGATGCTGCTTAAATGTATGTGTTTGTTAAGGCTTCCAGGGAGTTACGCTGCTTTTTTAGTCAGTGCAAGGGCTCCTGCGCCTGCAATTTGTGGCGAGATGAGAATGGAGTAGATTTTCTGAAATCTGCGCGCTTAAGTACTTACGCTGTATATTGGATACCAAACTGTGTGTGTTTTGTATGTCAGTCTCTGGGTAAAAATAATACGGGCGAAGGCAGAAATATACGCTCGTAAGTTGTATGCTACGCCGTATATGTGATACCGAACCAGCGCAAAATTTGGCGTCGCTGGCTATTTCAGGCGACACTGCATATCGGATCGGGCCCCTAAGTTCCCACGGGAACAGGGTTCTCAATTCCCCCTGTATTTGTTTGTTTGTTAAGCCTTGTCTGTTGTCTTTTATATTGTACTGTACGTTTATCTTTGTACCCATGGACAGCACTGCGGAATCTGTTGGTGCTTTATAAATAAAGAATAATAATAGTTGCAAAATTCAATTATTAAAATCATACCAAAAAAGTCTAAAATTCAAAGGATACTTTATTTTTCTATTGTAAAATGGGTCTCACTGAACAGAGGCGTTTCTTGGGCATGTCTGAAATTTTATTCCAGATTTCATTGTATGTTCAAAATTTGTAACAATTGCAGGTCACACTGTTTAATCTAACCAAATATAAGCTGGTAAATTTTATTCTAAATGCACAGTGCTCTTGTGACACTGAAAGAAAAAGACAAGTATACAAAACTAGAAGTTCATTGGTTTGTATTTGCTTGAAAATGTTTAGTTTTGACTCAAAGGGATATCCTACTTGGAAATTGTATTGTTTATATAGATAGATAATCCCTTTATTATACATTCCCCAGTTTTGCATAACCAACACGGTTATATTAATATACAATTTACCTCTGTGATTACCTTGTATCTAAGCCTCGGCAGACTGACCCCTTATTTCAGTTCTTTTGACAGACATTTTAGCCAATCAGTGCTGACTCATAAATAACTCAGTGGGAGTGAGCACAATGATATCTATATGTCACACGTGAAATAGCGCTGTCTAACTGTGAAAAACTGTCACTGAGATTAGAGGTGGCCATCAACTGCCTAGAAATCAGTTTAAACCTACCTAGGTTTAGCTTTCAACAAAATATACCAGAGAACAAAGCAAATTTGATGATAAAAGTAAAATGAAAAGTTGTTTAAAATTGCATGCCCTATCTGAATTATGAACGTTTAATTTTGTATTGACTGTTCCTTTAAATATCTCTTTAAGGCACTTCCTGTTACCTTTAATATCAGAATAATTAGCTTTTATTTCATTTTATTTAAAAAAAAAATCTGTTTCATATGTTCAAATAGTGCAATTTAGTATGCATAATGCCCCTTTAAAGTATATAATTCTGTAAATTGCAACAACCTTACCATAATTAACCTTTTCTTTCACCTAGAAGAGCTATTTAATAATTGATAAAATATAATCCAATCATTGCCAACAGAAAGGAAGGCTAATTAAAGTTTTCCGAGGAATCCCAATAGCAATTTCCCTGAATATATAAACTTCACTCTGTTTGACTGTAGTTTATGAACCTAAGGATCATTGTTTTAGGCTCCAGCAGTCTCTAACCACCTTACAATGCATTCCCCTTGAGGTCGTTTTGCTATGGAAATATGCAATTAATAATTCAGCAATTATATTTTCTAATTATTAAAACAGTTTTCCTTTTTTTCCATGGCCTAATTTTATGTGTTCCCTTTTTAAATAACAGATATAAAGTTATTTTTGATAATCTAGTTCAGATGACACATTTCTAAATTAGTATTGTAAAGGTAAATTTTTTCTTCTTAAGGTGTTCTTAAAGAGATAGTAAACACTTTGGGTTAGATTATGAGTGGAGCGTTTTTAGAGCACCAATGGTGCTCTGGTTCCATTTGCAGCAGAGATGCCTGGAGCTCAGGAACTCCAGCTCACTGCAGCTCCGACAAGCGGTACGATACGCAAAGTATCACATGACGTATATATACAAACGTTTGGGCTAAAGGGACACTGAACCCAAATTATTTCTTTCGTGGTTCAGATAGAGCATGACATTTTAAGCAACTTTCTAATTTACTCCTATTATCAAATTTTCTTCATTCTCTTGGTATCTTTTTTTGAAATGCAAGAATGTTAGTTTAGATGCTGGCCCATTTCTGGTGGACAACCTGCGTTGTTCGTGCTGATTGGTGGATAAATTCGTCCACCAAAAAAAAAGTGCTGTCCAGAGTCCTAAACCAAAAAAAAAAAAAAGCTTAGATGCCTTCTTTTTCAAATAAAGATAGCAAGAGAACGAAAAAAAATTGATAATAGGAGTAAATTAGAAAGTTACTTAAAATTGCTGCTCTATCTGAATCATGAAAGAAAAATTTTGGGTTCCGTGTCCCTTTACGGAGTTAAAGGGCTCTAAAGTAAAAATTAAACTTTCATGATTCAGATAGAGCACACAATTTTAATCAACTTTCAAATTCACTTTCATTATCAAAATGTGCACAATGTTTTTATATGCACACTTTCTGAAGCACCAGCACCTACTGAGCATGTGCAAGAGTTCACAGTTTATACGTATATGCATTTTGTGATTGGCTGATGGCTGTCACATGATGCAGGAGGAAGCAAAAATGTAACTAACTTCACAATTTGTCAGATAAATAATCTACTACTCATTTGAAATAAGTAAGTGCTTTTGCATTGTCTTTTTTACTATGCATTTGGTGGCTCTTTAAAGACACTAAGGGAATACATGTAGCAGGGTTAGCCTTGAAAGTCAACAGTGTGCAAAATCCAGACATTTCAGAGCTACATTACATGAAAAGTGGGAAAAATACATTTTAAACGTATATTGCAATGTTGTTGTACTGCACAAAACTAAAAATTTTGTATTAATCTCTGAAGGTACAGTAAACACCTTCAGAGTTTAATGTAAAATTGTGCATTAGGGAAGAAGAAAAGAAATGTTAATAACACACTTAATGACACTTTACTGACTGTTACAAATGAGGAAAGGGAATTGGGGAATATTATTTCAGATGATTTAAAACTTAGTAAACAATGTAGTAATGCAGCGAGTAAGGCCAGCAGAATGCTTGGATGTATTGGTAGAGGTATTTGTATTGCAGCAGAAATAGTAAGGTTCTGATGCCACTTTATAGATCATTAGCCTCATCTTGAGTATTGTGTGCAGTTCTGGAGGCCATATCTGTAGAAGGATATAAACAAACTTGAATCTGCACAAAGGAGGGCTACCAAAATGGTACATGGTCTAAAAAATAAAACTTACCAGGAGAGGCTCAATGACCTAAATATGTATAGCTTAGAGGAGAGAAGGGAAAGAGGTGATATGATAGCAACTTTCAAGTATATTAAAGGGCTTAGTAAAACTGAGGTTGTGGGTATTTTACACAAAAAGGAAAATTCCAGAATAAGGGGTCATGATCTCAAGCTGAAGGGTAGTATATTTAGGAGTAATTTGAGGAAGCACATCTTTACAGAAAGGGTGATTTATTCATGCAATAAACTTCCACAAGAGATAGCAATGACAAAAACTGGGGTGGACTTTAAGAAGGCTAACCTACGAACTAGATAAGTTTATACTTTTAGGAAATATCGGGCAGACTTGCTGGGCCTATAGCTCTTATCTGCCGTCAATATCTATGTTTCTAGCAATGCACATGGCAGTGAGCAAATTGCACAAGGCATCTATGTGCAGCCACCATTTAGCAGCTACTGAGCCTATTTAGATATGATTTTAAACAAAGAATATCAATATAATGAAGCAAATTAAATAAAAGAAGTAAATTGAAAATTTGTTTAAAATTGCATGCTCTTTCTAAATCATGAAAGGAAGAAATTGGGTTTCATGTCACTTTAATAGTTTTTCCCCCCCAAGGGATTGTGGTGTGTCATGGAAGACAAACTGGTGCAAGATGAACATGGTACAAAAACATAAAAATTGTATAATTTACCTTTAACAATAATCATGGCCAATATAGATTATTTTTATGTTGAGCATTCAGGTTTAAGTTGTCATGCTTATAGTAAATAGAAGTCTAGGTGGGGACCCACAGGCTGACTAAGGGTAAAAGTAACACTATCTTCAATACATTGTATAAGGATGTGACCACCAGATGATGTCAGGGATTTGACATAATATGAAACATTATCTGTCAGACAAGATTGGCCACAGGCAACAACAAAGTCCAAGCTCTGGTAGAATAGTCAGACACAAATAATAAATCTTGTTACACTCTAGCAGCATAGAGCAAAATCACCAGGCAATAAGGCTGGCTTAAATAACCAGTAATAACCAGCAACAGTAAGCATCAATGCTGGCTAAAGATATTGTGGAGTATGCAATGACACCCCCAGTAGTAATAATACTGTTTAGCATATAAACCTAATAGCCTGGCTGCCTACCTGCATGCAAGCAATGCTTATGCACAATTACACAATAAATGGGAATAAAGTTAGGGAAGAGATGCACTTGTCCTACCTTGAATGTAGCCCCAGGATGCTTCTGTGTCTTTGTGTATGATAAGGTTTTGCTGCTGGAAGCCTGCGACTTCCCCTCACAGAGACCCAGAGTCTGGGTCTGACAAAGACTGACTTAGTCACTGTGTCCCTTAGAGAGCATATTATTTCTCATACAGATTTTGTTCAGATTCATATTCACCTCTGTAGCAACCCAAGGGTTGCAGGTTCGATCCCCGGCGAAGTCCACTCAGCCTTTCATCCTTCCGAGGTTGATAAAATGAGCAGCGCCTTGAGACCCTTACGGTTGATTAGCCGCACTTTACAAGTACCAAATACATACATACATACTGAAGTGCTTCCCCTGGTCAAGTGCTGCCTGGGTCCATTAGACCCACTTGGTCCCATGGTTGAGCCATCCCTAGTAATTTTTCAGCAAACAGTAGAGAAGTGCACCCAGCAATTACATTTTTAAAATTGGCCAAGATGAACCCAGACTCCAGAAAGTATCAATGTCACAAAAGACCCTGAAAAAAGATGTGATGTCACCATAGCATCGGCAACATGGCATGAAATAAAAAACTCATGAATTGCTCAGCAACCAGTGTTCTGTCAGAATAAGCTAACCGTCAGAAAAGTAAAAACAAGACAAGGGGCGCCTCATAGTGTAGCCATATGATCAAATGGAAATAATACTAAAGAGCATAGAAATACCCACAAATGTATATGCACCTAAATGTCGGTAGGTGCTAAGGGGCAAGCTGACCTTCACAGCAGTCAGCACACTGATGCGGACAGTTCTCTTGATCCGGAATATTAGTCTTCGATGTGAGCACTCATGGTTTGCCGGAATAATTGTTTTCCGGGTAGTTTGTGCTTCTTGTTATCTGTAACTAACTAGATTTGTTTTTTGTATCACATCGTATCCTGGATGTGTCATGCACCTGTTGATTTTACACAATTTGGAATCGGTTTCCATCTGCTGCTGAGCACTGCTGAGTTACGCCTGGATGTTTCACAGGAGTCAAGAGGTGATATTAACCTTATCCTGTTTTTCCGGCAATCCATGAGTGCTCACATTGAAGACTGATAATAACAGATAAAGAGGAGCAACTATCACCTCATTGGCAGAAGAGAGCTGTGCTGTGGGTGGCTGGAGCCGCTGAGCTTAGCGGGGTGCAGCGGCACAGTCAAGGTGAGTTTAGCACCCATTTTTTAATAACGATCACTTAAACTCAACTATATTTTAGTGAATGTACTGTAAATCCTAGCATTTGTTAAATGCTCGGATTTACCATCACTTTAAGGACCAGATTACAAGTGGAGCACTATTTAGCGCTTTCACTTGCAGGATAACTATGCTAGAAGGGATAGTAATGGCTTGGTCAGGGACAATATTATGTCATCGGCGAATAATGACACTTTGTGTTCCAATGATCCTGCTCTAATAATGAAATGTCTGGGTTGTCTCTGATTTTGACTGCAAGTGGCTCAATACTTAGTGCGAATAGTAGTGTTGATTTCGGGCACCCTTGACAAGTATCATTGTTAATATGGATTGATTTGGATTGGTAGCCCGATAATTTGACATAGGCTGAAGGGGATGAGTATAAAGTAGTAAGGGTGTCATGAAAGGCTCCAGTAATGCCTACTTTTTTTAGAATGGCAAACATGTAGTCCCAATTAATCTTGTCAAACACCTTCTCTGCATACAAAGAGAGGAACAGTGAAGGTGTATCCTGAATTGTAGCTATATTAATTAAATCTATGACCTTACATGTATTATCGGGGGCTTCTCTGTTCTTTATGAACCCTACTGGGTCTGGGTGAAATAATTTGTTGAGAAGAGGGTTAAGGCAATTTTCTAGTATTTTAGTGAATAGTTTAACATCTTGGTTAATCAAGGAAATGGGCCTGTAGTTTTGGCAATGTTGTTTATTTTTACCAGGTTTTGGTATTACCGCAATTCTTGCCATCAGCATTTCCTTAGAGATTTCTTTGCCCTGTAGTATTAAGTTAAATACCTGTGCTAATTGTGGGACTATAATGTTTTGCATTGATTTGTAAAAAAGTCCATAGTTACTCTGGCCCAGGCACCCAAGCTTTATTTCATCTTGAGTGATAGGGGTATTTAGGGATTCTAATTCTTCCTCAGTTATAGTTGGTAACGCCTATTTCCTAGAAAGTTATTTAATTCAATCGTTCTGTCATGACCCTTTTTAGAGGTCGGAAGGTTATATAGTTTATTATAATAGTCTGTGAACATATTTGCAATATAAAGAGGGTCATTGGTGATTTTGTTGTCTGGCTGTTGTAGTTGTGGGACTGTGTAATTCTTGTAATTTATTTTAGTTTGTTGGCTAGCATTCTGTCCGGTTTATTACCATAAATCTAGTACTGTGTGACAATTATTCGAATCGATCTAACCGCGTCTTTATTTAATAGCTGGTCTATTTCATCATTTTTAGCTCTTAATTGTTTTATGATTTCATGTTTTGGATTGTGTAGTGACTGGGTTCGCAAAAGTTTAACTTCTGCTTTTAATTGTGTCAGTTTAGCTTCATTTAGTTTGTTCAGTTGACTAGATTCTGCTATCAAGAGGCCTGTGTGTATGCTTTTAAAGCTCCCCTTACGTGAATAGGGTTAGATGTTGTATCTTTGTTGATAGAGATGAATTCTATGATTTCTTGTTGTAGCTTATTTACAATAATGTTATCTTGGAGTAGGTTAGTGTTTAGTGTCCAGGATTTATTTCTATTTGGGTTAATCATTCCAGAGAGGGAAACCTCTACTATAGAGTGATCCGACCAGGAGCAATTAAGAATTGTAGCTTTATTTATAAGGGTTATCAGAATCTGACTCATAAATATGTAATCAATTCTAGAATGTGTTTTGTGCATTAGTGAATAGTATGTGTAGTCTTGTGTGTCTCTGTTAAGTGTCTGCCAGCAGTCAATTAAGTTATGATCTGAGGAGAAATCTTTTAAAATTCTGTTGGATGGGGGCGTGTCCTAACAGCGATCCTGACCGGTCGCAACTTCCAAGAGCTCTGATTGAGAAGCTTAAAATCCGCCGATTATAGGCGCTACTACACAGCTAAAATATAATAGTATATGGTTGCAACGTCTGCTAGTCCCTCTGAGGGCTTATCACTAATATTTGGGCTGTATTTTTGACATCGGATCTCTGGAAAGGACAATAGGGGCCTGGAGCGGCGGCTCCTTAATGGCGGCGTTTCCCCCTCGGTAAATCCGAGGTACTTGTTCCTAACTGGGAATTACAGCATTTCTGCACTAGCGAGAAGAAATCAGATATCTACAGTAAAGTGAATTAACACACTTTTCAAAGAGAACAACAAACAAACTACCTTACATGGCAATACTTAAAATGGCGCCAATGGCGGGAGAATCCTACTTGCAGCGATCGGATGAGAGGCTGGAGAGAATTGAAAAGTTGTTTCACAGGATGATGGATAAAGCTCCATATGACTGTCTGATGCAAATATTGCATAATAAAGAAATACATGCCACACACCTAACCAGGTCTTTAACTGTGAAAGGGTCCCTTGACACAGAGCTACTTGAAGACTTCTCACAGCCGGGAGAGCTGGCCGACTTGCCACAACCACAGGAGTCTCCTACAAAAGCCCATGCTGCGCAGAACACTGCATCGCTACCAAGATTGTCCGTAGCGCAGGAGAAGCAGCAAGTCGCTTGCACTACAGACCTACAAGATCAGGAGACACAGAATATCACCTCGACCAGCACACCTCGTATGAGCGGGCGCTCTCAAAAAATTACTGGATCTATACCCCGGCATGTGAACCGGAGGCTAACAGTGCAAGACACAGCAGGGACGCTAGCCCAAGGGACACAAAAATGGACTCAGCCACCTGTTGTTTTACACTGGAGTCACGCTGAGCAGACATCTCGCTCTTCTTCACAACCCACATATAAGGCGCAACAAGCATTAAGAGAACTCAAGTCCTGTCATCGCAAAAATTCACAGGTTTTTATATCAGATAAAGGCTAGATTATTGTAATGTCAGCTAGCAGGGGTTAAACAACTACCCTGTTGTGCTGATCAGATGTGACTTTGCTCAATCCATCTAGGAGGTTGAACAGAGAAAACCACAAGGGACTCATTTTGAAAGGTGGCCCGTTGGCAGAGATGTTTAGTGTTTCACATGTTGTTTAGTTTCAGTTAATTATGTATGGGATATGATAGCTTGGATATGCCACATACCTCACTCTACCCTACACAGCCTGCTACTCTAAGATGCTTAATTTTATTTTTTTATAAAATAGCATATTCTTCCTCATACTATTGTACTGAAGGAAGGCTATCTATGGGAAAATAAATAATAAATAGCCTACATGTTTGTGGGACGCACAGTCTTTCCCTGGCGGCTGGCGGCCGAGGCCACAGGGAGGGCAGTATTATATTGCATTAGATGACATGTACAGAGAATCGCTATGTATCCCAACATTATAGTGATGGTATTGGCGGTATACTTTATGAAACAGCAGAAATATGTTGGGTCACCAATTCACTTTCAAGTATGTAACATGAATACCTCAGTAATTCATATCATATAGTATTAGTAGTTTTTTTTAAGTCTTGTTACTATTGTTGCTGCAGTTACTAATTTCTCACTAATATTCATTGCTACAACATTGATAATGTCCAAAAAGATTGCCATACATAAGGTCTCATCATTAAGACAGATATCAAGAGGATCCTTTGTCAAATATCACATTTATTTATACCCTCACTTTGTGTATGTGTTGTATAATTTATCCTCCCTATTGCATATGGAACGTTAGACAGCTAGTTATGTTCTTAACTATTAACCCAGTTGGGACTTTTTTCTTTCTTTATTGTTTTCTATATCACATTATGTAAAACCTTCCCTTTTTAGTTTTTCTTTCTGTTAGTTTATCCAAAGCATTGGACTAATACTACTCCACACCAAACAGATTTTAAATTTCTAAGGGGTCCAAGAGCGACTTAACATGATGTCTTAGGGGTATAAAAATGAAGTCTGTCTTGACTCCTATGTAATATCTTCTTTAAAGACTCAATTTACAAATTATATGTATAATTACTGCATGATAAGTCTGTATGTACCATTTCATTTGACAGTTCTTCAATAAAAATAAATTTACAAAAAAAAATAAAAAAAAAATAAAAGCAAATCGTACTCTAAAAAAATAAATAAAAAAAAAAATAAATAAAAAAATAAAATTCTGTTGGGTGATTTGGTGGTGTTAGTTTGTAATGTAATGTAACTTATAATCCATTCGTCTTGCCTACACTAATTTATTTATAAAATATTTTACCAGGAAGGATACATTGAGATTTCTCTCGTTTTCAAGTATGTCCTGGGTCCACAAAACATTGCATTGATACAATAGGGTACAATAATATAAAAACAATATTAATACATAACATATGCAGAATTTAACATAGAACAGGTAGGGAATATAAAATCAACCATGACAGGTTATGGGAGGTGGGAACAACTGGGGAGAATCCATTCGTCTTGCCTACACTAAAACTTTAATATCATGCTGATCTCTCAATACTATTGGGTATTCGAATACATCACATCCTAAATGGTGGTATACGCTATATAACAACCAAGCTGATTATAGCAACAAAGTCTCATATGATATTTTGCACTTTCTGTATTCCTGAATGTACGAGTCGCTAAATGAGGAATTGTGATTGAGATACATTTTGTGCTTTCCTTTTTAAATTGTTACTTATTTTGGATTAATTACTGTGTGTGTATACATACTTTAAAGGGAGATGTCCCTATTTTTAGAGGAATATTCTAGGACAAATTTGTTTTAAATAAATGTTTTATATTGTTGACACTACTGTATCTTTGATATCTTTAGCTGACTAGCGCCCTTACAACTTTTTACACATCATTAGTTTGTAATGACTCTTGTGTTGTTCTATCTACGCGATTGGCTAATGCATAATTAAAGTCTGCCGCGATAATATTTTTTTGTCTGTTCCAAAGAGTTAATTGCTTACTTAGAAACATAGAAACATAGATATTGACGGCAGATAAGAGCCATAGGCCCAGCAAGTCTGCCCGACCTTACCTAACAGTATAAACTTATCTAGTTCGTAGGATAGCCCTATGCTTGTCCAATGCATTTTTAAAGTCCCCCACAGTGTTTGTTGCTACTACCTCTTGAGGAAGTTTATTCCATAAATCAATCACTCTTTCTGTAAAGAAGTGCTTCCTCAAATTACTTCTGAATCTACTACCCTTTAGCTTGAGCTCATGACCCCTTGTTCTTGAATTTTCCATTTTATGTAAAATACCCACAGCCTGAGTTTTACTAAACCCTTTAATGTACTTGAAAGTTGCTATCATATCACCTCTTTCCCTTCTCTCCTCTAAGCTATACATATTTAGGTCATTGAGCCTATCCTGGTAAGTTTTATTTTTTAGACCATGTACCATTTTGGTAGCCCTCCTTTGCACAGATTCAAGTTTGTTAATATCCTTCTGAAGATATGGTCTCCAGAACTGCACACAATACTCAAGATGAGGCCTAACTAATGATCTATAAAGTGGCATAAGAACCTTACTATTTCTGCTGCAAATACCTCTACCAATACATCCAAGCATTCTGCTAGCCTTACTCGCTGCATTACTACATTGTTTACTAAGTTTTAAATCATCTGAAATAATAATTCCCAAGTCCTGTTCCTCGTCTGTAACAGTCAGTAAAGTGTCATTGAGTCTGTAATTAACATTTGGATTTTTCTTCCCTAAATGCATTATTTTACACTTTGCTATGTTAAACTTTAGACCCCAGTCGTTTGTCCAATCCTCCAATTGTTGTATATCACTTCTCATTTTGTCTACCCCCCCTGGAACATCCACTCTGTTGCAAATTTTTGTATCATCTGCAAAGAGACATACTTTCCCCTGTAGCCCTTTGCTGATATCGCAGATAAATATGTTAAACAAAACAGGCCCCAGAACTGACCCCTGAGGAACACCACTAGTAACAGCCCCCTCTGCTGAATGAACTCCATTTACTAAGACACTTTGTTTTCTGTCCTTAAGCCAGCATTCCACCCAGTTCACAATTTTTGAATCTAGACCAAGGAGATATAGTTTGTGAATAAGTTTATTGTGTGGGACGGTGTCAAATGCTTTGCTGAAATCTAGATATGCTACATCAACTGCTCCTCCCTTGTCTAATACTTTTGTTACATAATCAAAGAAGTCAATTAGATTAGTCTGACATGATCTCCCTGAAGTAAAACCATGCTGATTTTGGTCCTCTAAATTGTTTGTCTTTATGTAAGTCATAATACTTAAGTTTGTCACAAATACAGACTGTTGGTCATTGGGTGCATAAACATTAACTAACAGAACTGGAGTGTTCTGTATTAGACCTTTAATTATTAAGTATCTACCTTCCTTGTCCCTGACTACTACTTCTTCTTTGAAGTTTAAGGATGAGTGGAGGAGTATTGGGACTCCACATTTTTTTGGGGGCTAATAGAGTGATAGTGTATGGGGTATAATTTGTCCCAGTATTTAGGGGTATATGATATAGTAAAATGTGTTTCTTGTAACATTACTATGTGTGCTTTTAAATCTTTGTATTCATAAATGGCCTTTTTTCTTTTGATGTTAGAGTTAAGTCCTCTAACATTATGTGATATTACCTGAATGGACATGATGGGATTGGGAGGAAGATATTAGCATGTTGGTACTTCTTGTTTGGCGAAAGATAGGGAGATGGAACTCTTCCGATGTTGAGGAGAGCTGAGACCCACAGAGCATTGGTGGGAAGTGTTGTAACCATAGAAAGCTTTTACCGTTGATCTTTGTGATGTGAGCAAACCTTTAAAAACAAAAGATACAATACATCAACAAGTATGCAACAAATATTTGTGTAATATTTAATGCAGCAATCTGGAATATAACCTGGACTGTAGGACACACAAAATAAACATAAAATACAAACAAACAGTAGCAGAAATGTCAGGAATCCTGACGTAGATGAGTGGGGGGAATACATGGTATGGCAAGGCCCTAGATGTTATAAATTAGGCATGTGGATCTTTGAAGTCTGGTGGGGCAGTTAATAGGGGGGCAGGGGGGAAAGGGAATAGGTAGGGAAGGGTGAGATCCTGAGAGGGTTAGATTTACATCATATAGCAGTAAGACTTTGACAACATAAATTCTTTAATTAGCACTAAGTATAAGCATGTAACTTTGGTTCAGAACTGAAGACTATTAACTTTTGTGGTTAAATTCTTGCCCAGAAGAATTAAGGATCAGGCATCCCCAATTGGGTAAGTCAAAGCACGGTATTATTACCTTACTGACACATTTATTCAAGTGGGTGAGGTTTCTTCTTCATTTGGAGAGTCAGAGCCAATAGAATTGCTAGGGCTAGATTTTTGTCTCTTATGTCTCCCAGTTTTTCCCACTGGGTCCATTCTCGCTGGAAGGGTTGTCTTTGTGGATTTGTGTTCACTGCTGTGGTGGAAACTTCAGTGTGGATCTGAAGGCGATCAAATAGAGCTCTTTCTTCTTCTTTTGTGGTGCAGGAGTAGGTAATGTTCTGATGAGTGAAGACTAATTTAAAGGCGAAGTCCCATCTATATTTGACATGTGTCTTAGTGAGTGCTGTCGTTTTTGCCTTCATGTCTCTTCTTTTTCGCAGAGTAATTGGAGCAAGGTCAGTATAGATTTGGATAATGTGACCTTTGTATTCGATGCTGTGCTTAGACCTGGTGGCTTTTAGGATCAGCTCTTTCATGTGGAAGTAATGAAGTTTGCTAATTATATCCCTTGTAGACATTTGCTGTGGTTTTGTTAGGGCTCTGTTTACGTAATCCATTAACAGCATGTTAGGCTCTATTTCTGGGATCAACTGATGAAAGAGGTCGGTTATAGTTTCTTGCATATTTTTATTGGATTCTGGAAAGTTTCCAATGCGTAGATTAAATCTGTGTGATCTATTTTCTAGATCCTCAATTTGGTCTTCCAGTTTAGTGATGTATGCTGTGTTGTCTTGTATAGAAGTTCGGAGTTGTGGAATTTCTTCCACGAAATTGTCTAACTTTTCTTCTGTTTCGGCCATGCGGCCTCTTATTTCTCTGATATCTTGCTTAAGCTCTAATAAAGCTGTTTTTAATTTCTCCTGGAAAAGAGATTTTTATCTCCAGTGTCTTCTGTTTTGATTGCGATTTGGATAGACATTCCTTGACTGTTTGGGTTTTGTTTTTCATTCTGTCAGTTAACGCAGCTCCCAGAATGTTGGCTTTTATATAACTGAAGGTTTACTATGTGAACTCTATGTGTCCTTGAATGACTCTCAGGATCAGGGGGAAATTAAGGGGTGAGTGCTTAAGGAAAGCTAAACATGCCGTCTGTTACTCACATGGATGTACCGTGATGAGTTCAGGAAATGATAAAGCCTGCCATCTCTTTCCCTCCTAGGCAGTTGAATTTTCCATTAGTAAACCTCAGTAGAGATATGTATGCAGAGGATTAACTTAGAGATCACTGCAAAGTGAGGTGAGGCAATTGGTTCCTTCGTCTGGTGACTGAGTGGCCTTTCAGGTAGGTTCCCTAGAGAATCCTGATCTGCTGCTTTATAAGCTTCACAATTGAGGTAGAGAACTATAGGATGAAAATGGTAAAGGTCTAGGAAGGAACCTTAACTTGCTATATTAATCCTGTAGCATTGGGAGTTTGAGTTTTTGCTATCTTGTGTAGCTGCTTTTTTGTATAAACTTCTTAGGATTTCCTTATATCTAATCCACCAGGGTTAGTGTTTTGGGATAAATGCCCGACGTGAGGGCTGTGGTAGTAAGTAGTGGTTTCAATTATGTGCAAAAGTGTTGCAGTTGTCTAAGGGCTTAAAATGAATTATTGCGCCTTTTCCCGCCTTGAGCCTCAGAGCTGCAACTTGGTCACTGCAACCGCGTGGTCGCCTCTAGTAAAAGGTGTGTGGATCCCTTATTTTAATGTATCTGTAATCAGATTATATCTGATTTTAGTTGCCCCTCTTATATCAATGATGTCTCTTACTGGCCTGCATAGCTGTGTTCTTAGCAGCGTGTGTTTACCCGTTGCTTTGGATCTCCTCTCCGCTGCTCGTTGACTACCTTTATGGGGCTATATGGAGCCTATATAAGCCTAGGTTCACTTTTTGTATCCCATATTGAAGGTTTTAACCTAGGGTATAACCCATGTGTTTTTAAATGTTTAAAATAAAGTCATTGAATTTTTAAACCCTGCCCGGATCGGTGCTCCTCACTTATTTGTTTTTGATCACTATATGGATGCTGCTTATGTGATGAGGGTATTTACTCTTTCGCTGATGCCAGTTGCTTTTGTTTATATTTATTTTCCTCTTCTGGGCTGAATCCTGTGTGCAGCCGTCGGTGCAGAGCCCCAACCTTCCGGTGGCCGCAGCCTGTTCAAAGACCTTGTGTATGGCAAAGTGCTAAGGGCAAAGTTCCAAGGAGTTTTGAGGACCTGATCAGAGTCTCTGATAGTGTCATGATAACTTGATAGGCTTGATCGGTAGAATGATTTTGAGGGTAATAAATTAGTAATTAGGTTCACTATGAATGGAGCTCCAGCCAAACACGTCTTTCCTTCACGGCTGTTAACTCATATTTTAATATTTTTTTAATAGAAATACTTGAAATACCTATGTTCTGCATTTAGAAAAAATGCTCTTTTTATTTTTAAATAGATATTATGTGCAATGCAATATACAACTATCTATCTATATCTGTAAATATTAATATAGATTTATAGGTACAGATGTATCTTTTTGTATGTACAGATATACATCTAGAATTATTTATTTAAAAATATAAAGAACATTTTCTAAGTTAAGAACATTGGAATTTAAAGTAATTGATCTAACGCACCTTTAGGTTTGTCGGGGAGTGATTCATAAAAAGGCTTTTTATATGCGCCCCATAGAAGTCTATGGGGAGAAGGAGTTAGTTACTTTGAACCTCCATAATAGCTGAAATGCGCTAACTTAGCTTGGTGGCAACTTCACTATTATTTAGCTGAGAATGAACCTTGTGTGAAAGATTTGCTCAAGTTCCAAGGCACAGGGGGATACGTAGAAGGATGTCTAGCATTACAGGCATGTATCAGATACATACCTGTAATGCTAGATGACACAATCAGCCTGTGAGACAGGAATATAACAATACCATAAAAAAATTAATAAAATGAAAAAAAAAAAAATGTTTTCAATTTATTTCCATTGTTTACTTCATTCTCTTTGTATCCTTTGTTTAAAATCAGGTAGTAACAATGATATACATTTGCAAGAGCATTAGATGGTAGCAGTGTTTGCTGCCACCCAGTGTTTAAGATACGTGTGTGCTACCTGTCTAAGTATGATCTTCAACAAAGAATACCATGAGAACAAAGCAAACTTGATATTAGAAGTACATTGGAACCTTTTTTTAAAATGTTATGCTTTGGGGCCGATTTATCAATGTCTGGTGGACATGATCCGCTGTAGCGGATCATGTCCGCCAGACATCTGTCGGCATTTAACATTGCACAAGCAGTTCTGCTAAATTGGCCGCTAGCAGGGGGTGTTATATACACGATCGGGCGGATTGATGTCCGCAGCCTCAGAGGCAGCGGATGAGTTAAGGAACAGAGGTCTTAAGACCACTGCTTCTTAACTCCTGTTTCTGGCGAGCCTGAAGTCTTGTGCGGAAACGCGGGTATTTGGCCCAAA
The DNA here is from genome assembly GCF_027579735.1 of Bombina bombina. Classification (NCBI taxonomy): domain Eukaryota; kingdom Metazoa; phylum Chordata; class Amphibia; order Anura; family Bombinatoridae; genus Bombina; species Bombina bombina. The sequence goes on along the minus strand of NC_069500.1, from coordinate 64,524,567 downwards.
TCGGCCTCTTTATCTCAATCATGTAAGAAAAATATTGGATTTCATATCCCTTTAACGCCATTGCTAATGATATACCTAGATCTAGAAGTAACACCCATTAAGCATATAATTTACCCATGGTTTGTATATTATATATTATGCACTCACACAAGGTATTAAATGTAAGTATATGTGTGCAGCTCTAATACTAGACTTCCATTGCAATCTTTAAAGAGACATATATTGTAAACTTTGTTGGCAATGATTCATTTTACCTGCTGGAGTGATGGTAAATTATATGTGTTTAAACTTGGGTTTTTATATGTACATATTATATTACTGCAAACTGCTGCTTTTTTTTTTCTTACTAAATTTCTTTTAAATTAGATTTCTTACTGCAACGGTCTTCCTTTCTATTCTCCTTCCTATACCTTTTCATTGTGTAGTGATGTAGAGAGCGAGTAGGACCCGCTATCTACGTAAAGAGCAATGCAACATATTTTTTTTATTTCAGAGCCGTACGGCTAGATCAGCGATTGGTTCAGAGGTGTAAATGTCACCTTGAGAAAAAAACATATGTTTGAAGTGGGCCGGCTGTGGGGCAATCAGTACAATTATAAACCACAATATAATATGTGTTTTTGTGAACGTAATAGAATTATTAATTTGTGAAACCTTATATAAAAATGTTCACAGATATAGGGGCCTATTTATTTTTGTGCGAGTGGACATGATCCGATACTGCGGATCATGTCCGCTGCACATCGATAAATGCCGACAGCATACGCTGTCGGCCTTTATCATTGCACCAGCAGTTCTTGTGAACTGCTGGTGCAATGCCGCCCCCTGCAGATTCGTGGCCAATCAGCCGCTAGCAGGGGGTGTCAATAACCGTATCGTATTCGATCAGGTTGATTTCTCTCCGCCGCCTCAGCGCAGGTGGACAGGTTTTTAGACCGCTGCTTCATAACTTCTGTTTCCGGGGAGCCTGAAGTATGAAATATGCCCCTTATAATCAACTTCCATTACAATAAAAAATTACCATCACTTTAAACTTATTACAAATAGATTCCTTACCTTTATTTTGTCATTTCAAATAGCTGCTTTTGCCTGTTAAAAGTGTCACCTATACTTAAATGCAAATAAATAGTGCAGCCTATGGGAAAGCTATGTAGATTTTATTAGTTGTGTGTCCCTTTAAATCAAAACCCATTTGCTTTTTTGTTTTCTTTCCAGTTATTTACAATTAGATTTGTTTCACTGAATGGCCCATCTCCATATGAGAAAAACTATTACTGCATAAATGACCATGTACAACAATGATTACATCTGTTCCACCAGCAAAAAACAAAAAAAAGGTAACATGTACGGGGTGGGTATAAGATCAATCGCACGTCCTTCTATCTATTATCGACCACAGAAGGACACATGTATTCTCCCTTTATCTGAAGCAGCACTCAAGCAAGAAACTGTATTTTTATTACAGAATGAATGAGGGCAGCCATTCCTTTCAACTTATCAATGAAAACGAAGTATACAATAGTATAACGAAACATCAAAGGATAGCTGTAGATGATCTCAGCAATGGAAAGCAGTGATTGCTTTGGTGGGCTCAGGTGTGGAAGTCTAGCCACTAGAATAAAGAATTGTTCAATATTTTATTAACCTTGGAGTTATTAACTAAATAAAACTTGCAGCAAAGATGAAATAGTTGCAATATACAATGTGCTATAATTGTGGTTCAATAAATTAAAAATAGATTTTCTTTTTACTGTCTTACATCAAATTAATCTATTCTTAGTTTCATCCCATGTTAGCTTTTATAGCAGGGGCAAGTTGTTTTTATGAATGGACTGGGAGGCTCGGGGAGTCTGGCCAATCTTGGGGAAGGGCTTGGTGAGATGTGAGTGGAATTGGGGAAGTCTATTGGATGGGGTCTGGATATTCTTGAATATAAATGAGCCATTTAAAAAGGGGGCATAACTAGACCTCACTGGGCTTTAAGGAAAAGGCCGTGGCGAGCCCCTCATTTCAGCTGAGGCAGCAGATACACAGGAGAAGAGGAACTGCTTCACTGTGTCTATGAGTCTTCATGTCCTCTCATTTTATTCCAGAGCATATCCACTTGCTCATTCTACCTGTACAATTATGGTGGCAGTATTTTTGTATAGTAACACTGTGACAGCCATCTTGGAAACATTACCACCATATTGTAAAAGAAGTTTCATGCACTTTCGTTACACTGTGAGCCCTTTTGAACACAAAGGCACACAGAGGGTCACCCCCCCCCCATAGTGATGCCATTACTGATTGCATGGTCAGATTGCCCCCTAGAGGTGTGGTTCCCACAGGGCCACTGTTAGCATTTGTGGGGCCATGGGCAAGAAAAATCTGTGAGCTCCTTGGCCGACTGCTCTTATTCCCTTCCCCTGTATGTCCTGTTCCCTGTATAGCCTATCCTTGTCACAACATTCAGTGTTACTTATATAAAAAATAGTATCATAAACACTTCTTTATAAACTCAATACAGGATGTACATTGGACCTTCTCATACCTTCACCCCTGACATTGCGGAGCCCCCCTAAGCCCTGGGTGGCCTGTTTCACTTGAGACCTCTGAGATCCTGTCCTTGCAACTCCCAAATTTAGGGAGTCAAAGGTCATCAAAACTTCTGAAGTGTATGTTATCTCCCTTATTTACTTTATCCAAACTGCACTATGGGAAAAAACTCTCAAAATTACAATCGAAAGTAATATATTTAGGGTAGATAACAACTGATGAATCTCGTTCTAATATTGGCCCCCAATAACAATTAATTACATTTGGCTAATTTGGTCTGCAGGGTTTTCGAGTGATCACAGTCCTAAATGACTTCAGCTCTAAATTAGCTTTCAACAGAAAAACTCACAAAAGCATGTTTTTATTAGATACGTTGATGTTATCAAGATAGATATTTGCAAACCAAACAAAAATGTTAAATACAGGGAGTGCAGAATTATTAGGCAAGTTGTATTTTTGAGGATTAATTTTATTATTGAACAACAACCATGTTCTCAATGAACCCAAAAAACTCATTAATATCAAAGCTGAATAGTTTTGGAAGTAGTTTTTAGTTTGTTTTTAGTTATAGCTATTTTAGGGGGATATCTGTGCGTGCAGGTGACTATTACTGTGCATAATTATTAGGCAACTTAACAAAAAACAAATATATACCCATTTCAATTATTTATTTTTACCAGTGAAACCAATATAACATCTCAACATTCACAAATATACATTTCTGACATTCAAAAACAAAACAAAAACAAATCAGTGACCAATATAGCCACCTTTCTTTGCAAGGACACTCAAAAGCCTGCCATCCATGGATTCTGTCAGTGTTTTGATCTGTTCACCATCAACATTGCGTGCAGCAGCAACCACAGCCTCCCAGACACTGTTCAGAGAGGTGTACTGTTTTCCCTCCTTGTAAATCTCACATTTGATGATGGACCACAGGTTCTCAATGGGGTTCAGATCAGGTGAACAAGGAGGCCATGTCATTAGATTTTCTTCATTTATACCCTTTCTTGCCAGCCACGCTGTGGAGTACTTGGACGCGTGTGATGGAGCATTGTCCTGCATGAAAATCATGTTTTTCTTGAAGTATGCAGACTTCTTCCTGTACCACTGCTTGAAGAAGGTGTCTTCCAGAAACTGGCAGTAGGACTGGGAGTTGAGCTTGACTCCATCCTCAACCCAAAAAGGCCCCACAAGCTCATCTTTGATGATACCAGCCCAAACCAGTACTCCACCTCCACCTTGCTGGCGTCTGAGTAGGACTGGAGCTCTCTGCCCTTTACCAATCCAGCCACGGGCCCATCCATCTGGCCCATCAAGACTCACTCTCATTTCATCAGTCCATAAAACCTTAGAAAAATCAGTCTTGAGATATTTCTTGGCCCAGTCTTGACGTTTCAGCTTGTGTGTCTTGTTCAGTGGTGGTCGTCTTTCAGCCTTTCTTACCTTGGCCATGAGTATTGCACACCTTGTGCTTTTGGGCACTCCAGTGATGTTGCAGCTCTGAAATATGGCCAAACTGGTGGCAAGTGGCATCTTGGCAGCTGCACGCTTGACTTTTCTCAGTTCATGGGCAGTTATTTTGCGCCTTGGTTTTTCCACACGCTTCTTGCGACCCTGTTGACTATTTTGAATGAAACGCTTGATTGTTCGATGATCACGCTTCAGAAGCTTTGCAATTTTAAGAGTGCTGCATCCCTCTGCAAGATATCTCACTATTTTTGACTTTTCTGAGCCTGTCAAGTCCTTCTTTTGACCCATTTTGCCAAAGGAAAGGAAGTTGCCTAATAATTATGCACACCTGATATAGGGTGTTGATGTCATTAGACCACACCCCTTCTCATTACAGAGATGCACATCACCTAATATGCTTAATTGGTAGTAGGCTTTCGAGCCTATACAGCTTGGAGTAAGATAACATGCATAAAGAGGATGATGTGGTCAAAATACTCATTTGCCTAATAATTCTGCACTCCCTGTACAAATGCTATTTGGAGGCTCAACTTACAAAATTACATGTAAGTTGTTTGGTTTAATAATTTTGTACAGTGTATCCTTAACAAAAAATAACATTTTTTAAACTCAACCTTTTATGTTCCAAAACCATTGTGATATGTAGACTTGTGAAGCTGTGAAAAATTTGGACAAATCTTTCAGAATGAATATTCTCAAAAATTAGTTTAGAAATATTCATCTGCTGCTCTATTTGGTATTCCATTTTGTTTAAAACTCAATGAATACTTGCTATTCAGGGAACATTTTAATTTGTTTTTGTTAAAACGAATATAAATATTCCTTTGCTACTGGAGACCAGCGCTAATTGCGACCCTTCTTCACAGAGGCTAATAGGAGGCTTAGCGTGGCGGATTCTAGAGCCTTCATTAAACGACGTTCTACTTTAGTGTAGGCTCTGTGATCCCCAGCGCTATGCGCTCTGTTAAGAAATGTTGGGATTAGCGCTGCTCTACAGCACGCTACAGGTGAATATTGAACCTTTTAAAGCTAATTTAAAGATAACAAATACATACTAAAACATTTCTTTAGTATTTGTTCTTTTTCTTTAAATTAGTGCATTCATTCAGATATTTGTTTCGTGAAAACAAAACGAAAATTTGCATTCGTAGAGAAACTTAGGCACAAGTCTAGTGGTATGTGTTAAGCAATATTAATGCCATTTGAATATGGGAATGGAAGGTGTACTGTATATGTTTGTGCAATGATTTTTCATTGTTATTACTGTAAAATATTTTTTTTTTTAAATCTTCAATCATTAATTGAGAAGAAAGTTTTGTTCGATTTTGTGATCTTCAATCAAGAATGGGGGAAACTATTTTCTTTTAGAAGAAATGGGCTTCAACTATAACAGTATTTTAATATTTCACATACTGTAAACCATGAAAGTGCCTCGTTACGAGGTTTACTCCACTGAAAGAATGTAGCCACTAAAATCTCGCAAACATTTACATTCTCATTGTTCAGAATGGGCTTTGTCTTCACTGAATAATGGCATAAACATATTTTGTTTTATTATTTTTTCCCCCAAAAAATAAAAAAAATATTTAACATAATTTTTCGACCACAAACTAACAAACAAGGTGGAATTCCAAACAGGAATATCCCATTCAAAACAAGTGACAGCTCAAAGAAATTGCCTTTACAGACACAAAAGTACTATTACTTAATATCCCGTACATGTGAAATAAAAACAAACATTTTAAGAACATGATCGCTAAATGCTTTTTCTAGATATTGACATTTTCTCACATTTCTTGTAGATCTTGTTTGCTGTAAAATATATTGATAAATGCCGACAGCATACGCTCTCGGCATTCATTATTCCACCAGCAATACCGCCCCCCTGCAGATTCGCGCGCCGCTAGCAGGGGGTGTCAATCAACCCAATCGTATTGGATCGGGTTGATTTCCGGTGATGTCTTGTGTTTCATACAGAGTTTGATAAATAAGCCCCTTAGTGTAAAGAATACCCTCCCATCTGACACCTCTCACTTCCAAATCCCTACCTGATCCCTCCAAAACAGCCCTTATCCCCCCCCCCCCACTTGTCACCACCAGTGCTTAGGTACTGGCAGACAATCTGCCAGCATGCAGTTTAGTTTTTGTTTTATTATTATTTTATATATATATATATATATATATATATATATATATTCTCTCCAAAAAGCAGGCAGCTCACTGGTCTTTGCAATAAAACTTAGTATTTATTGTTTCAGTTTAAAAAACAAACGTTTCGGCACTGCATTGTGCCTTTGTCAATGTTATACAAAAAAGTACAAGGACAGAGTGCACCCAAGTACCCCGGATCAGTGAACAAACATTTAAAACAAACCCCCTTAAATAGAGGGAGACAACTTAACCCCACTTAGCCTTTACCGCCATATCGTTCGCATAATCATCCAATTAGCTAGTCCCTACGTCACGCTGGCACGCTAGCCGTGCCTAGCGTGATGACGCATAGCACGGCGTTGTTATGACAACGTCCAAAGCGTTACATCGGTGGATAGGCCAGATAATAGGAAATCACCAGGAGGCAATCTGCGCATGTTCAGAACCATAAAGTATTCATGAAGCGCAGCGGTTGCTCTGGGCAACCAGTATAAACCTGTCAACTAAGCGGACAAGAATCGCTCTAGGTGTCTCATATTGTGTGGCTACGGCGGGGACCAAAGAAATGTGTGATCTTGTCAGACTTACAAACCGCACAACACACATGATATTTAATATATCAAAATAAAAGTACATATAAATGTGGAGTTATATGCTTAGGTCTGTTATGATGCTGAAATGCAAGTCTGAAAGATATGTCTAAGCAGCGATGTGAACTTATTCTATATCAAAGGATTATATGCAAAAATATGTGTAAAAAATATGTGTAAAAAAGGTATATGCAGAACAAACGACATGGTAGTGTAAGTATTAGATAGACCATTATCCCTGATGTTCATTGAACATAATGTGGTATGTATCACCAAACCGGTGCCACTAATTGATCTAAATATACATCACACCCATGGAGCATGGTAGTAACCATAACAGTGAAACTTCCACAGACCCAAGCTATGTGGACATAGGCATCGATGTTAATAAAAAGGGCTGAAATCCAAAGTAGTATTGAGTCCCTTTGGGGTCATAGTTCCCAATTTGTGAATCCACCTGCTCTCGCATTGGAGTAATTATTTACCCCTGTCACCACCCCTTGGATTTGGTGGGACATGATCAATTAGCATTGATCTAATACTTGACACTGGGTGTTTGAAGTTTGCACAGTGGCGTGCCACCGGTTGGTCCGAGTCACCATCTTTCAGGGCTTCCCGTATGGCGTGGCGATGATTTGCCATCCTGTCGCGGAAGGAAGTTATTGTTTTTCCAATGTAGATAAGTGAACATGGACAAGACAGCATGTAGATCACATAGGTACTAGTACAGCTGAGGCGATGGTTTATTTTAAACCTTTGGTTTTTGTGGGGGTGTTGGAAAGTCTCCCCTTTGCACATGCTGTTACATGTTGTACAGCTCCCACAAGGGAAGCAACCTTTTTTAGATGTCTTGAGCCATGTTTCCTTTTTGTAGTGGTTCACAGGATCTGCTTTAACCAAGATATCCCTCAGGTTCCTTGCTCTGCGATAGACCACCCTTGGAGCAATCATCTTCTGAAAAGGTAACATGGGATCTGTCCCCACCACTGGCCAATGGCGACGTGCTGCATTGGATAAGCGTTCACAACCAGGTGTGTACGTGATGATCAAGTTTAGTTGTTCAGACTGATCCCTTTTAGGAACCCTGATATCTTGTAAAGTGTCCGTGCATAACAACTTCTCCTGTATATCACAGATGTCTGTCATGGGATAACCCCTTTTATTCAATTTCAAGCCCATTTCTTTTACTTGGGTAACTTGTGAATGTCTTTCACTGTTGTTTCTCAGTGCTCTAGTGAGCTGGGAGGTGAGAATACCCTTTTTCTGGTGTCCAGGGTGAAAGCTGCTGGCGTGCAACAAAGAGTTGCGATCCGTGGGCTTAGAGTACAATTTAGTACCAAATCGCCAGCCATCAGCATCATTCACCTTGAACAGATTAAGATCCAGAAAATTAACATTGTCTGTACTGAATTCCAGCTTGAAACGTATAGGGCTAGCCATGAGGTTCAAGTATGACACCCACTCACGCAAAGACACTTCATCGCCTCTCCATATCAGGAGAACATCATCGATGTAGCGGGTGTAAAAGGTCACCAATGGATGTTCAAAAGGCTTTATGAGCTCCTGTTCATACCATGACATATAAATGTTTGCGTAAGTGGGTGCCACATTAGACCCCATGGCTGTGCCAGCTATCTGAAGGTAGTAGCAGTCCTCAAATTTAAAATAATTCTTCTCCAGGCAAATGGTCAATAATTCACACAGGAACTCAATAGGGGGACCACTGTAATGAATGTTGTTAGTCACCATGGACCTGACCGCCTCCACCCCCCGACATGGGGGATCACCGTGTAGAGGCTATCTACGTCCATGGTGACCAGGATATCATCCTGTCTAAGATCAACAAAATCAGTGAGTCTCCTCAAGAGGCAAGGTGAATCTTGTAAATAAGCCTTTGTGTTTTTGACAATATCCTGTAGGAAAGAGTCAACAAAGATGGCAATGTTGGTTAATACCGAACCCCGGGCAGACACAATGGGTCTGCCTGGGGGGTTCACTAAAGTTTTGTGAACTTTAGGCAGTAAATATAGTACAGGGACTATAGGATGCTCAGTGGTTAAAAACAGCAGTTCTTTTTCAGTGATGAAACCAGCCTCTAAGCTACATTGTAAAAAAGTATCGATTGCCTTTTTATACATTTGTGTTGGGTTCCCTCTCAATTTTACATAGGTTTCAGAGTCCGCCAATTGTCTTAAGGCTTCACTGCGATAGCCAGTGTAATCGAGAACAACAATAGATCCACCCTTATCCGCAGGGCGCACAATGACAGTTCTATCGTTGCTCAACTCAGTAAGTGCTTGTCTTTCAGCGGTGCTGAGATTAGGGTAGGAAGCAATCTGGGACTCATCATTGATATTATGAGTGAGTAACCTAGTGTAGTTCCTAATTGAGGGGTGGGTGTTTGGTGGTTCAAAAGATGACTTTTTCTTGTGTAAATCTGGTGTGTATGCCTGCTCTCTGAAGTGATCCCTTAGCTTAAGTTGTCGCTGAAACCTATGTATATCAACCAATCTCTCAAAAGGATCAGTGTGGGGAGTTGGGACAAAAGATAGGCCGTGATTCAATAGAGAAATCTCAGCCTCACTGAGTGGTCTACTGCTGAGATTAAATACAATATCTATTTCTTTTTCACTTGTTTTTGTTTTGCATTTGTGACCTCCCCTGCGGGTCTTGAATTTCCTTGGCCTTTTTTCGCCATATGTTGTATTGGAGGTTTTAGGGTGGACCTTGTAGCTACCCCTAAAAAAGGTTGTTGGCTATTCTCAGTGGGCCCTTCATTATCTTTAGTTGTTTCACTTTCAGAGGAGTCCCCTCCACTACTGTCCACAATACTTAAGGTATTCTTGGATCTGAGATTTCTGCGGCGTCTGAACGGCATCTCATCTTTGCCATATAACCACTTGTACACCCACCTTTCCCTGTAGTCATTTTCCACACTATTAACCTTTTTATTTTTAAAAGCAATTAAATCATTGCGGTATTTGTTAACCAAGCCATCTAATTTGTTGACCCAGTCCTGGCTAGTGTCATTGTTTAAAATGTGGAGACTCTGCGTCTTTATGGTGTCCAATTCAGATTTAATCCTGACTTCTAGTCTGGTGACCTCCTCTATAACTAAAAGAATGAGGTCATATGAACATTTGTTCAAAATTGAACACCATCTTTTGCAGAACTCCACATTTTGTCGCCCCAGGGTTGGTATGTTTTTAACCCTGAACCCCCTGGGTATAAATTTCTTCCTAAAATAGCCTGATAAGAACACTGCGTGTAAGTGATAATCAACCTCCTTCCTGCGCAAATTAAGTAATTTGTGGTATATATTAATAGGTGTCTCACCTCCCAGCTCACAGGATTCATCTGAGACCAGAATCCTGTCTGCATCATCATCGGTAAATGCTAGGGGATCTGTATTGAAGTCCTCCTCATTGTATGCTGTATCCATATTTGCTGCAGCCTCCGCCATCAAATAGAAAAGACAAAAGTGGGGATATATATAAAAGTTTAAAAACAATGTAGAGCAAATGTAGAAAATGATCCTGAGTAGATGCAAAACTGTACACAGCCAAGTCCACAGTTCCTGTGTAATATCACAGCGGAGTGCTAATCCCAAATGCCATAAGGCCAATACACAAAGTCATAGATAGGATAGCACAATCTTACTACGGTAATGCCACGGTGCTCTGCTAATATCATACCAATTCTCTCCAAAAAGCAGGCAGCTCACTGGTCTTTGCAATAAAACTTAGTATTTATTGTTTCAGTTTAAAAAACAAACGTTTCGGCACTGCATTGTGCCTTTGTCAATGTTATACAAAAAAGTACAAGGACAGAGTGCACCCAAGTACCCCGGATCAGTGAACAAACATTTAAAACAAACCCCCTTAAATAGAGGGAGACAACTTAACCCCACTTAGCCTTTACCGCCATATCGTTCGCATAATCATCCAATTAGCTAGTCCCTACGTCACGCTGGCACGCTAGCCGTGCCTAGCGTGATGACGCATAGCACAGTGTTGTTATGACAACGTCCAAAGCGTTACATCGGTGGATAGGCCAGATAATAGGAAATCACCAGGAGGCAATCTGCGCATGTTCAGAACCATAAAGTATTCATGAAGCGCAGCGGTTGCTCTGGGCAACCAGTATAAACCTGTCAACTAAGCGGACAAGAATCGCTCTAGGTGTCTCATATTGTGTGCGAACGATATGGCGGTAAAGGCTAAGTGGGGTTAAGTTGTCTCCCTCTATTTAAGGGGGTTTGTTTTAAATGTTTGTTCACTGATCCGGGGTACTTGGGTGCACTCTGTCCTTGTACTTTTTTGTATAACATTGACAAAGGCACAATGCAGTGCCGAAACGTTTGTTTTTTAAACTGAAACAATAAATACTAAGTTTTATTGCAAAGACCAGTGAGCTGCCTGCTTTTTGGAGAGAATTGGTATGATATTAGCAGAGCACCGTGGCATTACCTTAGTAAGATTGTGCTATCCTATCTATGACTTTGTGTATTGGCCTTATGGCATTTGGGATTAGCACTCCGCTGTGATATTACACAGGAACTGTGGACTTGGCTGTGTACAGTTTTGCATCTACTCAGGATCATTTTCTACATTTGCTCTACATTGTTTTTAAACTTTTATATATATCCCCACTTTTGTCTTTTCTATTTGATGGCGGAGGCTGCAGCAAATATGGATACAGCATACAATGAGGAGGACTTCAATACAGATCCCCTAGCATTTACCGATGACGATGCAGACAGGATTCTGGTCTCAGATGAATCCTGTGAGCTGGGAGGTGAGACACCTATTAATATATACCACAAATTACTTAATTTGCGCAGGAAGGAGGTTGATTATCACTTACACGCAGTGTTCTTATCAGGCTATTTTAGGAAGAAATTTATACCCAGGGGGTTCAGGGTTAAAAACATACCAACCCTGGGGCGACAAAATGTGGAGTTCTGCAAAAGATGGTGTTCAATTTTGAACAAATGTTCATATGACCTCATTCTTTTAGTTATAGAGGAGGTCACCAGACTAGAAGTCAGGATTAAATCTGAATTGGACACCATAAAGACGCAGAGTCTCCACATTTTAAACAATGACACTAGCCAGGACTGGGTCAACAAATTAGATGGCTTGGTTAACAAATACCGCAATGATTTAATTGCTTTTAAAAATAAAAAGGTTAATAGTGTGGAAAATGACTACAGGGAAAGGCGGGTGTACAAGTGGTTATATGGCAAAGATGAGATGCCGTTCAGACGCCGCAGAAATCTCAGATCCAAGAATACCTTAAGTATTGTGGACAGTAGTGGAGGGGACTCCTCTGAAAGTGAAACAACTAAAGATAATGAAGGGCCCACTGAGAATAGCCAACAACTTTTTTAGGGGTAGCTACAAGGTCCACCCTAAAACCTCCAATACAACATATGGCGAAAAAAGGCCAAGGAAATTCAAGACCCGCAGGGGAGGTCACAAATGCAAAACAAAAACAAGTGAAAAAGAAATAGATATTGTATTTAATCTCAGCAGTAGACCACTCAGTGAGGCTGAGATTTCTCTATTGAATCACGGCCTATCTTTTGTCCCAACTCCCCACACTGATCCTTTTGAGAGATTGGTTGATATACATAGGTTTCAGCGACATCTTAAGCTAAGGGATCACTTCAGAGAGCAGGCATACACACCAGATTTACACAAGAAAAAGTCATCTTTTGAACCACCAAACACCCACCCCTCAATTAGGAACTACACTAGGTTACTCACTCATAATATCAATGATGAGTCCCAGATTGCTTCCTACCCTAATCTCAGCACCGCTGAAAGACAAGCACTTACTGAGTTGAGCAACAATAGAACTGTCATTGTGCGCCCTGCGGATAAGGGTGGATCTATTGTTGTTCTCGATTACACTGACTATCGCAGTGAAGCCTTAAGACAATTGGCGGACTCTGAAACCTATGTAAAATTGAGAGGGAACCCAACACAAATGTATAAAAAGGCAATCGATACTTTTTTACAATGTAGCTTAGAGGCTGGTTTCATCACTGAAAAAGAACTGCTGTTTTTAACCACTGAGCATCCTATAGTCCCTGTACTATATTTACTGCCTAAAGTTCACAAAACTTTAGTGAACCCCCCAGGCAGACCCATTGTGTCTGCCCGGGGTTCGGTATTAACCAACATTGCCATCTTTGTTGACTTTTTCCTACAGGATATTGTCAAAAACACAAAGGCTTATTTACAAGATTCACCTTGCCTCTTGAGGAGACTCACTGATTTTGTTGATCTTAGACAGGATGATATCCTGGTCACCATGGATGTAGATAGCCTCTACACGGTGATCCCCCATGTCGGGGGGGTGGAGGCGGTCAGGTCCATGGTGACTAACAACATTCATTACAGTGGTCCCCCTATTGAGTTCCTGTGTGAATTATTGACCATTTGCCTGGAGAAGAATTATTTTAAATTTGAGGACTGCTACTACCTTCAGATAGCTGGCACAGCCATGGGGTCTAATGTGGCACCCACTTACGCAAACATTTATATGTCATTGTATGAACAGGAGCTCATGAAGCCTTTTGAACATCCATTGGTGACCTTTTACACCCGCTACATCGATGATGTTCTCCTGATATGGAGAGGCGATGAAGTGTCTTTGCGTTAGTGGGTGTCATACTTGAACCTCATGGCTAGCCCTATACGTTTCAAGCTGGAATTCAGTACAGACAATGTTAATTTTCTGGATCTTAATCTGTTCAAGGTGAATGATGCTGATGGCTGGCGATTTGGTACTAAATTGTACTCTAAGCCCACGGATCGCAACTCTTTGTTGCACGCCAGCAGCTTTCACCCTGGACACCAGAAAAAGGGTATTCTCACCTCCCAGCTCACTAGAGCACTGAGAAACAACAGTGAAAGACATTCACAAGTTACCCAAGTAAAAGAAATGGGCTTGAAATTGAATAAAAGGGGTTATCCCATGACAGACATCTGTGATATACAGGAGAAGTTGTTATGCACGGACACTTTACAAGATATCAGGGTTCCTAAAAGGGATCAGTCTGAACAACTGAACTTGATCACCACGTACACACCTGGTTGTGAACGCTTATCCAATGCAGCACGTCGCCATTGGCCAGTGGTGGGGACAGATCCCATGTTACCTTTTCAGAAAATGAACGCTCCAAGGGTGGTCTATCGCAGAGCAAGGAACCTGAGGGATATCTTGGTTAAAGCAGATCCTGTGAACCACTACAAAAAGGAAACATGGCTCAAGACATCTAAAAAAGGTTGCTTCCCTTGTGGGAGCTGTACAACATGTAACAGCATGTGCAAAGGGGAGACTTTCCAACACCCCCACAAAAACCAAAGGTTTAAAATAAACCATCGCCTCAGCTGTACTAGTACCTATGTGATCTACATGCTGTCTTGTCCATGTTCACTTATCTACATTGGAAAAACAATAACTTCCTTCCGCGACAGGATGGCAAATCATCGCCACGCCATACGGGAAGCCCTGAAAGATGGTGACTCGGACCAACCGGTGGCACGCCACTGTGCAAACTTCAAACACCCAGTGTCAAGTATTAGATCAATGCTAATTGATCATGTCCCACCAAATCCAAGGGGTGGTGACAGGGGTAAAAAATTACTCCAATGCGAGAGCAGGTGGATTCACAAATTGGGAACTATGACCCCAAAGGGACTCAATACTACTTTGGATTTCAGCCCTTTTTATTAACATCGGTGCCTATGTCCACATAGCTTGGGTCTGTGGAAGTTTCACTGTTATGGTTACTACCATGCTCCATGGGTGTGATGTATATTTAGATCAATTAGTGGCACCGGTTTGGTGATACATACCACATTATGTTCAATGAACATCAGGGATAAGGTCTATCTAATAATTACACTACCATGTCGTTTGTTCTGCATATACCTTTTTTACACATATTTTTTACACATATTTTTGCATATAATCCTTTGATATAGAATAAGTTCACATCGCTGCTTAGACATATCTTTCAGACTTGCATTTCAGCATCATAACAGACCTAAGCATATAACTCCACATTTATATGTACTTTTATTTTGATATATTAAATATCATGTGTGTTGTGCGGTTTGTAAGTCTGACAAGATCACACATTTTCTTTGGTCCCCGCCGTAGCCACACAATATGAGACACCTAGAGCGATTCTTGTCCGCTTAGTTGACAGGTTTATACTGGTTGCCCAGAGCAACCGCTGCGCTTCATGAATACTTTATGGTTCTGAACATGCGCAGATTGCCTCCTGGTGATTTCCTATTATCTGGCCTATCCACCGATGTAACGCTTTGGACGTTGTCATAACAACGCCGTGCTATGCGTCATCACGCTAGGCACGGCTAGCGTGCCAGCGTGACGTAGGGACTAGCTAATTGGATGATTATGCGAACGATATGGCGGTAAAGGCTAAGTGGGGTTAAGTTGTCTCCCTCTATTTAAGGGGGTTTGTTTTAAATGTTTGTTCACTGATCCGGGGTACTTGGGTGCACTCTGTCCTTGTACTTTTTTGTATAACATTGACAAAGGCACAATGCAGTGCCGAAACGTTTGTTTTTTAAACTGAAACAATAAATACTAAGTTTTATTGCAAAGACCAGTGAGCTGCCTGCTTTTTGGAGAGAATTGGTATGATATTAGCAGAGCACCGTGGCATTACCTTAGTAAGATTGTGCTATCCTATCTATGACTTTGTATATATATATATATATATATATAGTATAAATATATTTGCAGTGTAGTTATCCTCCTTAACTCTCCCACCATCCTGATCCCCCCAAATAACTTCCAGTAGCCATAAATACTTATATATATTTTTTAAAAATATATTTTTCTGTAGTCTAGTGGTCCCCCCCTCCAGCAATAGTTAGCTATGAACCTCCCACTCCCACCCACCCAACCTTTTTTTTTTTGCAGTGTAGTTGTTCTCCTTAACACTAACACCATCCTGATCCCCCCAAAATAGCTTCCAGTACCCATAAATACTTAGATATTTTAAATATATATATATATATAAATATACATATGTACAGGTTAGTGAGAGTTTAAGAATACTGAGCGGTAAGGTCTGTACGGGAACATACAGGGAAGCTGCGTCGGCGCCTCTGCCGGCACAAACCCAAACTTGCAGACCAGGCTGCTTGTTCGAGGTATACTAATAAACAAAGAAGAATATCCCCTATATAATGCTCCCAGACCAAATAAAATGTCCACTGTTTAAGGCACAACACAGGCACATGAGTCGAAGTAAAGTGATTCAATCATACCTTTATTGTGGCATGTCGGACAAACACTCGGCATACAATAGCGGTGTGACTACCAGGAGACACAGGTGTGTGGAGTGTGACGTCACACTCCACACACCTGTGTCTCCTGGTAGTCACACCGCTATTGTATGCCGAGTGTTTGTCCGACATGCCACAATAAAGGTATGATTGAATCACTTTACTTCGACTCATGTGCCTGTGTTGTGCCTTAAACAGTGGACATTTTATTTGGTCTGGGAGCATTATATAGGGGATATTCTTCTTTGTTTATTTATATATAAATATATATATATTTATCTGTAGTGTAGTGGTTCCCCCTCCAGCGATTGTTAGCTATGGACCCCCCACCCCCACCCAACCTTTTTTTCTGTAGTGTAACTTCCCATCCCTCCCTCTCCCTTCATTTTTTTCTGCAGTGTAAGACCCATGCCACTCCCTCTCCCTCCGCTACTGGACTGCCCACCCGCCTTCCCTCTCACACCTACCGCCGACAACCAAAATAGACAATAAAAATGCACAGACAACCAAAATACTCAAAAAATAAAGACAACAGAAACATTAAACAAAACAGCAGTAAACAATAGCAGTAAATAAGAAATATTTTATTCTCACCACTTGAAGTCTACATCAGATGTAATCCCAACAATTCTGGCGAAGAAACCCCCCCAAAAAAAAAAAAACAACAGCAAATGTTGGCCAAAAAAAATTAAGGGTCCACTTCTACATCAGATGTAATCCAAACAATCCTGGCAAAAAATAAATAAAAAATAACATGTAGGCCACAAAAAAAATCAGATGTAATCCAAATGATCCTGGTGATGAAAAAAATGAAAATGTAGGCCAGAAAAAAAAACAAAAAACAAGGGTCCTTTTATTTTCTTCATTTTATGTAAGGTAAAAGTAAAAAAACGGCTCTTCTGGTTCTTGGTTGCTCCTCTGGTCTTTGGTGAAAGCTCCTCTGGTCCTCTGGTCGGCGTCGGTTTCCTTGGTCCAGGGGGTGGTGTCGGCTCCTCCGGTCCTCCTCTGCGGCAGCGGATCCTATTCTTCTTCCAACTGATCTTCATGCTCTCCAGTAGCACACTAAAAAAAATTCAGCCAGTTCCCCCCTTTAAAGGGTTGTGCTGGCATTTCTTTTGACTAATTTAAAAAACATAGAAATCCTTCTATTGGCTGATTTTTTTTTTCATCACTAAAATGTCATGCTCCATGCTTCTGAGGCTCGGTTGCTGCGTTGCTTAGCAACATCCTTTGCCTCTGAAGCTGTCTCACTCTGCTGACACGCTCCCTGAAGCCGTCCCATTCTGCTGACATCACTCTGGGTTCAAATTCCGGCCTGTCCTTCACCTGATGCCCGTTTGTTTTTTCCTTGCTGTGGCTTTGTGAGTATTAATTTTGATACTTTGTTGCCTGATATTCTGTTAACGAACTTTGCTAGCCTGACCATGTCTCTGTTTAACCCCTTCAAACCTGAGGATACTTTGCTGCCTGATTTACTGCTAACAAACTTTGCTTGCCTGACCACGTCTCTGTTTAACCCCTTTAAACCTGAGGATACTTTGCTGCCTGATTTACTGTTAACAAACTTTGCTTGCCTGACCACGTCTCTGTTTAACCCCTTCAAACCTGAGGATACTTTGCTGCCTGATTTACTGTTAACAAACTTTGCTTGCCTGACCACATCTCTTTTTAACCCCTTCAAACCTGAGGATACTTTGCTGCCTGATATACTGTTAACAAACTTTGCTTGCCTGACCACGTCTCTGTTTAACCCCTTCAAACCTGAGGATACTTTGCTGCCTGATTTACTGTTAACGAACTTTGCTTGCTTGACCACGTTTCTGTTTAACCCTTTCAAACCTGAGTATACGTTACTGCCTGATATACTGTTACCGAACTTTGCTTACTTGACCACGTCTCAGATAATCCCTCTCTAATCTGAATCTACCTTGTTGCTGGATCTTACGCTGCCAAAACCTTGCCTGCCTGACTATGTTTAATCCTGACCCCTTATCTTCAATCAATTATCTTTGTGGCATTACTTGGATTACGTGTGTAACATCTCACCTTGTATTATTCTTTTCCAGAGAGGTTGTCGTGGGGTCAGGTCCTGGTTTATACTCAGTGTGCTAATGTGTTGTTAATTATCATTCTAGCATTCGGGTCTGATTCGGGACTTCACCTAACCTGACATAACAAACGGGCCATAATATGGATCCCGTTGAGTTATCCAGGGCCGTGACCCTACAAGGACAGCTTCCTGGAACTCGTGCTACACACCTGCAATTCCTAGAATCTAAGTTGTTGCTGCGGCCAGTTCTGGACCCATATTTAACCCAACTCAGTCTACTAGTAACTTAACTCCTAGGATTCCCCTTCCGGATAAATACAATGGCAACCCTGGATTCCTAAATCAATGTCGTCTTCATTCCAGATATAACCCTCATGTGTTTTTTAACTCATCCTCTAAGATAACGTTTCTGATTTCTCTCATGAAGGGCAAAGCTCTAGCTTGGGTATCCCCTCTTCTGGAAAAAGATGACCCTTTGCTTTATGATGTGGACTCCTTTGTATCTGTTTTCTCTTCAGTGTTCGACAAGCCCGGTAGGTCCGCAGCAGCCGAGGCAGGGCTGTTAGATCTTAAACAAGGTTCTCTCTCTGTAGCCCAATAGGCTATTGAATTCCGAACTCTTGCGACTGAGACTACTTGCAACCATGGGGCCCTGAGAGCTGCCTTCCGCAAAGGTCTAGGTGAATGTCTAAAGGATGAGCTTGTTTTTCGTGATCTACCCGAATCCCTTGAAGATCTAATTAATTTATGTATTAAGTTGGACACACGTTATTCTCAGAGTCTTCAGGAAAGAGACCATAACAGGAGACCCTTTTCCAAACCTATTTTTCGCCTGCCTTCCCGACCTCCAAATCCTTCTAATCCTTCTGCTACTCACTCTGTGTCTGTAGAACCTATGGAAGTAGGTGCAATCAAATTAACTGATGCTGAATGCCTCAGGAGGCATACTCTTGGACTTTGTCTTTACTGTGGAACTAAGGGACATCTGTTAAAGGATTGTCCTACACGTCCAGTAAAAGCCCGGGCTTAACTTCTGACAGAGGGACAGAGTAAAGCCGGAACTCTTTTTCTTCCCTCAATCCAAAACTTTTTGTTCCTGTTACTTTTAAATTTAGAATTGCTAAATTTCAAGTTCAAACTTTAATTGATTCTGGGGCTGCAGGGACATTCATTGATTCTAGTTTTGCTGATTCTCTCCGGATACCACTTCTTGAAAAAGATCAAGTTATCAAAGTTACTACTGTCAGTGGTCAACCTCTATTTTCTGCATTTATTCAACAAGCCACCATTCCTCTGTGTATGTCTGTAGGAATTCTTCACTCTGAGACTATCTGTTCTGATGTAATCTCCTCTCCTCAGTTTCCTTTGATTTTTGGACTACCCTGGTTACAGATTCATGATCACATTTTCGCTTGGTTTAAAGGGGAACTTATAGCCTGGGGAAATACTTGCTTCAAACATTGCCTGCAGAGTCCCCATATGGCTCCAAGTTCAGTAGTAGCAGTTTTGGATATTCCCAAATCTTTACCTATGCAATATCATTCTATTTGTGATGTTTTTTCTAAGAAAGATGCTGAAAAGTTAACACCTCATCGGACTTTTGATTGTCCTATTGATTTATTACCTGGAACTTCTCTCCCTAAAGGGAAAACGTATCCCCTTTCACATAAAGAATACGTTTCTTTGGAAGAATATATCAAAGATAACTTGGCCAGAGGCTTTATTCGTCCTTCATCCTCACCTGTAGGAGCAGGTTTTTTCTTTGTCGAGAAGAAAGATGGAGGCCTCCGACCCTGTATTGATTATCGGGCACTGAACCAAATTACTATCAAGAATTCTTATCCTCTTCCGCTCATTACAGAGATTTTTGACCATCTCCAAGGCGCATCCATCTTCTCCAAATTGGATCTCCGGGGGCGTACAATTTGGTCAGAATACGTAAAGGGGACAAATGGAAGACAGCTTTTAACACTAGATTTGGTCACTATGAATATCTAGTTATGCCTTTTGGGCTATGCAAAACCCCTGCTGTATTCCAACACTTCGTAAATGAAATTTTCTGGGATTTCCTAAACCAGTTCGTCATCATATATCTGGACGATATTCTGATTTACTGAGGATACTTTGCTGCCTGACTTACTGTTAACAAACTTTGCTTGCCTGACCATGTCTCTGTTTAACCCCTTTAAACCTGAGGATACGTTGCTGCCTGATTTACTGTTAACAAACTTTGCTTGCCTGACCATGTCTCTGTTTAACCCCTTCAAACCTGAGGATACTTTGCTGCCTGATTTACTGTAACAAACTTTGCTAGCCTGACCACGTCTCTGTTTAACCCCTTCAAACCTGAGGATACTTTGCTGCCTGATATACTGTTAACAAACTTTGCTAGCCTGACCACATCTCTGTTTAACCCCTTCAAACCTGAGGATACTTTGCTGCCTGATTTACTGTTAACAAACTTTGCTTGCCTGACCACGTCTCTGTTTAACCCCTTCAAACCTGAGGATACTTTGCTGCCTGATTTACTGTTAACAAACTTTGCTTGCCTGACCACGTCTCTGTTTAACCCCTTCAAACCTGAGGATACTTTGCTGCCTGATTTATTGTTAACAAACTTTGCTTGCTTGACCACGTCTCTGTTTAACCCTTTCAAACCTGAGTATACGTTACTGTCTGATATACTGTTAACGAACTTTGCTTACTTGACCACGTCTCAGATAATCCCTCTCTAATCTGAATCTACCTATTTTTCGCCTGCCTTCCCAACCTCCAAATCCTTCTAATCCTTCTGCTACTCACTCTGTGTCTGTAGAACCTATGGAAGTAGGTGCAATCAAATTAACTGATGCTGAATGCCTCAGGAGGCATACTCTTGGACTTTGTCTTTACTGTGGAACCAAGGGACATCTGTTAAAGGATTGTCCTACACATCCAGTAAAAGCCCGGGCTTAACTTCTGACAGAGGGACAGAGTGAAGCCAGAACTCTTTTTCTTCCCTCAATCCAAAACTTTTTGTTCCTGTTACTTTTAAATTTGGAATTGCTAAATTTCAAGTTCAAACCTTAATTGATTCTGGGGCTGCAGGGACATTCATTGATTCTAGTTTTGCTGATTCTCTCCGGATACCACTTCTTGAAAAAGATTAAGTTATCAAAGTTACTACTGTCAGTGGTCAACCTCTATTTTCTGCATTTATTCAACAAGCCACCATTCCTCTGTGTATGTCTGTAGGAATTCTTCACTCTGAGACTATCTGTTCTGATGTAATCTCCTCTCCTCAGTTTCCTTTGATTTTGGGACTACCCTGGTTACAGATTCATGATCACATTTTCGCTTGGTCTAAAGGGGAACTTATAGCCTGGGGAGATACTTGCTTCAAACATTGCCTGCAGAGTCCCCATATGGCTCCAAGTTCAGTAGTAGCAGTTTTGGATATTCCCGAATCTTTACCTATGCAATTTCATTCTTTTTGTGATGTTTTTTCTAAGAAAGATGCTGAAAAGTTTCCACCTCATCAGACTTTTGATTGTCCTATTGATTTATTACTTGGAACTTCTCTCCCTAAAGGGAAAACGTATCCCCTTTCACATAAAGAATACATTTCTTTGGAAGAATATATCAAAGATAACTTGGCCAGAGGCTTTATTCGTCCTTCATCCTCACCTGTAGGAGCAGGTTTTTTCTTTGTCAAGAAGAAAGATGGAGGCCTCCGACCCTGTATTGATTATCGGGTACTGAACCAAATTACTATCAAGAATTCTTATCCTCTTCCGCTCATTCCAGAGATTTTTGACCATCTCCAAGGCGCATCCATCTTCTCCAAATTGGATCTCCGGGGGGCGTACAATTTGGTCAGAATACGTAAAGGGGACAAATGGAAGACAGCTTTTAACACTAGATTTGGTCAATATGAATATCTAGTTATGCCTTTTGGGCTATGCAATGCCCCTGCTGTATTCCAACACTTCGTAAATGAAATTTTCTGGGATTTCCTAAACCAGTTCGTCATCATATATCTGGACGATATTCTGATTTACTGAGGATACTTTGCTGCCTGATTTACTGTTAACAAACTTTGCTTGCCTGACCACGTCTCTGTTTAACCCCTTTAAACCTGAGGATACGTTGCTGCCTGATTTACTGTTAACAAACTTTGCTTGCCTGACCACGTCTCTGTTTAACCCCTTCAAACCTGAGGATACTTTGGTGCCTGATATACTGTTAACAAACGTTTCTTGCCTGACCATGTCTCTGTTTAACCCCTTCAAACTTGAGGATACTTTGCTGCCTGATTTACTGTTAACGAACTTTGCTTGCTTGACCACGTCTCTGTTTAACCCTTTCAAACCTGAGTATACGTTACTGCCTGATATACTGTTAACGAACTTTGCTTACTTGACCACGTCTCAGATAATCCCTCTCTAATCTGAATCTACCTTGTTGCTGGATCTTACGCTGCCAAAACCTTGCCTGCCTGACTACGTTTAATCCTGACCCCTTATCTTCAATCAAGCATCTTTGTGGTATTATTTGGATTACGTGAGTAACATCTCACCTTGTATTCTTTTCCAGAGAGGCTGTTGTGGGGTCAGGTCTTGGTTTATACTCAGTGTGCTAGTGTGTTGTTAATTATCATTCTAGCATTCGGGTCTGATTCGGGACTTTACCTAACCTGACAAAAAATGTTTTAGAAGAGGGAAACAGACAGGCTCAACCACTCCGTTAAAAATCAAAACAACATCTTTAATACAAGTTGCATTAAAAGCATAAACAGGTTAAAACAGCAGCATGCTAGAAAAGATCCGCCTGACACATTTCAGCTTCTCAGCCGTAGTCATAGACTGGTTTTGCATCTCATATAATCCCTCCCTATATACACAACTGAAAACAATTAAAAGCAAAGGTTGATAATTTTAACCCTGTATGGTCCATATATATTTGGAAGTTTATGTCAAAAAGATCAATATCCTTCAATGCTACATTGTTAAACTTCAATGCAAATTGTTAATAGTTAATCTGTAATAGATATATGTGTTGTATCAGAACACTATAAGTATTGCATTAAAATATCTTTCTTGTATATTTGTATGTATCTTTGTGTTAAGCTATTATGTAGCATGCTTTATTTTAATTGTTTTTATAATTATAATCATTACCAGTCTGGTCTAAGAGATTTACACTATTAGGTATCTTAAATATTGGCACTGAGTATGTCAAACTGAGAATTAAGACCCCAATGAAATTTCCAATAAATGTCTCTCTTGCTGAGAAGTTGTTTTATATCTGCCCCGCCCCCCGGAATTGAGAAAAGGTTTTTCAATTATAGTCCATTTGAACTACTTTTTTTGTGATGTGTCAAAATGAAATGTTTGGCTATGGGTGTATGATAATTGTGATTACTGGTTTCTGAAGGGATGTTTGAAATATGCTTACGTATCCTTACTCTGGCTTCCCTAGTTGTTTTACCTATGTATTGTATATTACATTGTGTGCAGGTAATACGATAAATGACATATTGTGTCCGCATCTGATTTTCCTGTCACTGTGAAGGTGAATGAATTGCCAATCTGTAAATTGTTACATGCTTTACAATCCCTTGTGCCACATCTATAGGTCCCTTTACAGATTACCCAGGAATTTTAAATCTGTGTTTTTGTTTTATTGGTTGGAGAGACAATAATTCCTATGGTCACTTCTCTCCTATATGAGAACCTCTGCTTTTTAGTTGTTTTTTGAATATCACAACTTGTTGATAGTCTCTACAGTGGTGTGGACATTTTTAGAAAAACTTTGGATACTTTGGATTTTGGAAAGGTTAGGATTTATTTTACAGGTAATTTTGTATTTCTTTTAGCTAGGTAGTTATTAAATAGTTAATAACTATTTAATAACTATTCTAACTAGCTAAAATAAATACAAAGTTACCTGTAAAATAAATATAAATCCTAAAATAGCTACAATGTAATTATTAATTACATTGTAGCTATCTTAGGGTTTATTTTACAGGTAAGTATTTAGTTTTAAATAGGATTAATTTATTAAAGTATAGTGTAGTGTTAGGTGTAATTGTAACTTAGGTTAGTTTTTATTTTACAGGTAAATTTCTCGTTATTTTAACTAGGTAGCTATTAAATAGTTAATAACTATTTAATAGCTATTGTACCTAGTTAAAATAAATTGAAAGTTGCCTGTAAAATAAAAATAAATCCTAAGATAGCTACAATATAATTATTATTTATATTGTAGCTATATTAGGGTTTATTTTAAAGGTAAGTATTTAGTTTTAAATAGGAATAATTAATTTAATAAGAGTTAAATGTATGTAGATGTATTTAATTAATATTTAAGTTAGGGGGGGTGTTAGGGTTAGTGTTAGACTTAGGTTTAGGGGTTAATAATTTTATTAATGTGGCGGTGGTGTAGGGGGGGGCAGGATAGGGGTTAATAAATTTATAGTAGGTGGCGACGGTGTAGGGGGGCAGATTAGGGGTTAATAAGTTTAATATAGGTTGCGGCGGGGTGCGGGAGTGGCGGTTTAGGGGTTAAACTATTTATTTAGTTGCGGAGAGGTCCAGGATCTGCAGGATAGGGGTTAATAAATTTATTATAGGTGGCGGCGGTATAGGGGGGGCAGGATAGGGGTTACTAAGTATAATGTAGGTGGCGGCGGTGTCCGGGAGCGGCGGTTTAGGGGTTAATACATTTATAAGAGTTGCGGCGGGGTCTAGGAGCGGCGGTTTAGGGGTTAATAACTTTATTTAGTTGCGGTGGGCTCCGGGGGCGCCGGTATAGGGGGTAGAACAGTGTAGTTAGTGTGGGTGCTTAGTGACAGCTTATCAATAAAGCTGTAAAAAAGCCGAAGAGCAGCGAGATTGGATGAGTGATAACTATCACAGTCCGCTGCTCATCGCCCCGTATTTGGTGCGCAGCTTTTTGATAGACATGTGCGGTTCGTTTCGGATTAATTCGGAAATTCGGTAAATTCGGTAAATTCGGAGATTCGGATCGATTCGGATTTCCGAATTAAAATACTTCCGAATCTACCGAATGAATCCGAAATAGCTGCCGTATCTCTGAATAAATCCGAATTAGCTCG
The DNA here is from genome assembly GCF_027579735.1 of Bombina bombina. Taxonomy (NCBI): domain Eukaryota; kingdom Metazoa; phylum Chordata; class Amphibia; order Anura; family Bombinatoridae; genus Bombina; species Bombina bombina. The sequence continues at coordinate 64,499,328 of NC_069500.1, read as the reverse complement.
TTAAGATTCGGCATTTCCCCATAGGAAACAATGGGAGTTTCGGCTGAAGAAAAACTAACACCGCAGCCCCATTGTTTCCTATGGGGAAACACTAAGTCTGCACCTAACACCCTAACATGTACCCCGAGTCTCTAAACACCCCTAATCTGACACTTATTAACCCCTAATCTGCTGCCTCCGCTATCGCTGACACCTGCATTATTTTATTAACCCCTAATCTGCCGACCGAATATCGCCGCCGCCTACATTATAACTATTAACCCCTAATCTGCTGTCCCTAACACCGCCGACCCCTACATTATAGTTATTAACCCCTAATCTGCCTCCCCCCAACGTCGCCGCAATCTAACTACAAGTATTAACCCCTAATCTGCCGACCCGATATCGCCGCCGCCTACATTATAGCTATTAACCCCTAATCTGCTGTCCCTAACACCGCCGACCCCTACATTATAGTTATTAACCCCTAATCTGCCTCCCCCCAACGTCGCCGCAATCTAACTACAAGTATTAACCCCTAATCTGCCGACCGCAAATCGCCGCCACTATAATAAATGTATTAACCCCTAAACCGCCGCACTCCCGCCTCGCAAACACTATAATACATTTTATTAACCCCTAATCTGCCCTCCCTAACATCGCCGCCACCTACCTACAATTATTAACCCCTAATCTCCCGCCCCCATCGTCGCCGCTACTATAATAAGGTTATTAACCCCTAAACCTAAGTCTAACCCTAACCCTAACACCCCCTAACTTAAATATAATTTAAATAAAACGAAATAAGTTTACTATAGTTAAATAAATGAATCCTATTTAAAACTAAAGACTTACCTGTAAAATAAACCCTAAGATAGCTGCAATATAACTAATAGTTACATTGTAGCTATTTTAGGATTTATTTTTATTTTACAGGCAACTTTGTATTTATTTTAACTAGGTACAATAGTTATTAAATAGTTAATAACTATTTAATAACTACCTAGCTAAAATAAATACAAATTTACCTGTAAAATAAATCCTAACCTAAGTTACACTAACACCTAACACTACACTATCATTAAATTAACTAAATAAATGAATCATATTTAAAACAAAATACTTACCTGTAAAATAAACCCTAATATAGCTGCAATATAACTAATAGTTACATTGTAGCTATTTTAGCATTTATATTTATTTTACAGACAACTTTGTATTTATTTTAACTAGGTACAATAGCTATTAAATAGTTATTGACTAATTAATAGCTACCTAGTTAAAATAATTACAAAATTACCTGTAAAATAAATCCTAACCTAAGTTACAATTAAACCTAACACTACACTGTCATTAAATAAATTAACTACAAGTACCTACAATTATCTACAATTAAATAAACTAAAGTACAAAACCCCCCCCACTAAATTACAAAAAAAAACAAACACTAAATTACAAAAAATAAAAAAATATTACAAGAATGTTAAACTAATTACACCTAATCTAAGCCCCCTAATAAAATAACAAAGCCCCCCAAAATAAAAAAAAATGCCCTACCCTATACTAAATTACAAAAGTTAACAGCTCTATTACCTTACCAGCCCTGAACAGGGCCCTTTGCGGGGCATGCCCCAAAGAAAACAGCTCTTTTGCCTGTAAAAAAAAAACACAATCCCCCCCCCCACATTACAACCCACCACCCACATACCCCTACTCTAACCCAAACCCCCCTTAAATAAACCTAACACTACCCCCCTGAAGATCTCCCTACCTTGAGTCGTGTTCACCCAGCCGGGCCGAAGTCTTCATCCGATGGGGCAGAAGAGGACATCCAGACCGGCAGAAGTCTTCATCCAAGCGGGGCAAGAAGAGGTCTTCCATCCATCATACAAGTACCAAAATACAAACAAACACTAAATTACCAAAAATAATAAAATATTACAATAATTTTAAACTAATTACACCTAATCTAAGCCCCCTACTAGCTATTAATATAGCTTCAATATAACTAATAGTTACATTGTAGCTATTTTAGGATTTATATGTATTTTACAGGCAACTTTGTATTTATTTTAACTAGGTACAATAGCTATTAAATAGTTATTAACTATTTAATAACTACCTAGCTAAAATAAATACAAATTTACCTGTAAAATAAATCATAACCTAAGTTACAATTACACCTAACACTACACTATCATTAAATTAACTAAATAAATTAATCCTATATAAAACTAAAGACTTACCTGTAAAATAAACCCTAATATAGCTGCAATATAACTAATAGTTACATTGTAGCTATTTTAGCATTTATATTTATTGTACAGGCAACTTTGTATTCATTTTAACTAGGTTCAATAGCTATTAAATAGATATTGACTATTTAATAGCTACCTAGTTAAAATAATTACAAAATTACCTGTAAAATAAATCCTAACCTAAGTTACAATTAAACCTAACACTACACTATCATTAAATAAATTAACTACAAGTACCTACAATTAAATGCAATTAAAAAAACTAAACTAAAGTACAAACCCCCCCCCCCCACTAAATTACAAAAAATAAAAAAATATTACAAGAATTTTAAACTAATTACACCTAATCTAAGCCCCCTAATAAAATAACAAAGCCCCCCAAAATAAAAAAAATGCCCTAACCTATACTAAATTACAAAAGTTAACAGCTCTATTACCTTACCAGCCCTGAACAGGGCCCTTTGCGGGGCATGCCCCAAAGAAAACAGCTCTGTTGCCTGTAAAAAAAAAACACAATCCCTCCCCCCACATTACAACCCACCACCCACATACCCCTACTCTAACCCAAACCCCCCTTAAATAAACCTAACACTACCCCCCTGAAGATCTCCCTACCTTGAGTCGTGTTCACCCAGCCGGGCCGAAGTCTTCATCCGATGGGGCAGAAGAGGACATCCAGACCGGCAGAAGTCTTCATCCAAGCGGGGCAAGAAGAGGTCTTCCATCCATCAGAAAAGTACAAAAAAACAAACAAACACTAAATTAGCAAAAATAATAAAATATTACAATAATTTTAAACTAATTACACCTAATCTAAGCCCCCTACTAGCTATTAATATAGCTACAATATAACTAATAGTTACATTGTAGCTATTTTAGGATTTATATTTATTTTACAGGCAACTTTGTATTTATTTTAACTAGGTACAATAGCTATTAAATAGTTAATAACTACCTAGCTAAAATAAATACAAATTTACCTGTAAAATAAACCCTAACCTAAGTTACAATTACACCTAACACTACACTGTCATTAAATTAACTAAATAAATTAATCCTATATAAAACTAAATACTTACCTGTAAAATAAACCCTAATATAGCTACAATATAACTAATAGTTACATTGTAGCTATTTTAGGATTTATATTTATTTTACAGGCAACTTTGTATTTATTTTAACTAGGTGCAATAGCTATTAAATAGTTATTGACTAATTAATAGCTACCTAGTTAAAATAATTACAAAATTACCTGTAAAATAAATCCTAACCTAAGTTACTATTAAACCTAACTCTACACTATCATTAAATAAATTAACTACAAGTACCTACAATTAAATACAATGAAATAAACTAAACTAAAGTACAAAAAAAACAAACACTAAATTACAAAAAATAAAAAAAATTACAAGAATTTTAAACTAATTACACCTAATCTAAGCCCCCTAATAAAATAACAAAGCCCCCCAAAATAAAAAAATGCCCTACCCTATACTAAATTACAAAAGTAATCAGCTCTATTACCTTACCAGCCCTTAAAAGGGCCTTTTGCGGGGGCATGCCCCAAAGAAAACAGCTCTTTTGCCTGTAAAAAAAAACACAATACCCCCCCCACATTACAACCCACCACCCACATACCCCTACTCTAACCCAAACCCCCCTTAAATAAACCTAACACTACCCCCCTGAAGATCTCTCTACCGTGTCTTCACCCAGCGGGCCGAAGTCTTCATCCGATGGGGCAGAAGAGGACATCCAGACCGGCAGAAGTCTTCATCCAAGCGGGGCAAGAAGAGGTCTTCCATCCATCAGAAGTCTTGATCCAGGCGGCATCTTCTCTGTTCATCCATCCGGAGCGGAGCGGCAGCATCCTGAAGACATCCCACGCAGAGCATCCTCTTCTTTCTTGATCCGACGACTAGGTGACTGTACCTTTAAGTGACGTCATCCAAGATGGCGTCCCTTGAATTCCGATTGGCTGATAGGATTCTATCAGCCAATCGGAATTAAGGTAGGAAAAATCTGATTGGCTGATTTAATCAGCCAATCAGATTCAAGTTCAATCCGATTGGCTGATGGAATCAGCCAATCAGATTGACCTCGCATTCTATTGGCTGTTCCGATCAGCCAATAGAATGCGAGCTCAATCTGATTGGCTGATTGGATCAGCCAATCGGATTGAACTTGAATCTGATTGGCTGATTGAATCAGCCAATCAGATTTTTCCTACCTTAATTCCGATTGGCTGATAGAATCCTATCAGCCAATCGGAATTCAAGGGACGCCATCTTGGATGACGTCACTTAAAGGTACAGTCACCTAGTCGTCGGATCAAGAAAGAAGAGGATGCTCTGCGTGGGATGTCTTCAGGATGCTGCCGCTCCGCTCCGGATGGATGAACAGAGAAGATGCCGCCTGGATCAAGACTTCTGATGGATGGAAGACCTCTTCTTGCCCCGCTTGGATGAAGACTTCTGCCGGTCTGGATGTCCTCTTCTGCCCCATCGGATGAAGACTTCGGCCCGCTGGGTGAAGACACGGTAGAGAGATCTTCAGGGGGGTAGTGTTAGGTTTATTTAAGGGGGGTTTGGGTTAGAGTAGGGGTATGTGGGTGGTGGGTTGTAATGTGGGGGGGGTATTGTGTTTTTTTTTACAGGCAAAAGAGCTGTTTTCTTTGGGGCATGCCCCCGCAAAAGGCCCTGTTCAGGGCTGGTAAGGTAATAGAGCTGATTACTTTTGTAATTTAGTATAGGGTAGGGCATTTTTTTATTTTGGGGGGCTTTGTTATTTTATTAGGAGGCTTAGATTAGGTGTAATTAGTTTAAAATTCTTGTAATTTTTTTTATTTTTTGTAATTTAGTGTTTGTTTTTTTTGTACTTTAGTTTAGTTTATTTAATTGTATTTAATTGTAGGTACTTGTAGTTAATTTATTTAATGATAGTGTAGTGTTAGGTTTAATAGTAACTTAGGTTAGGATTTATTTTACAGGTAATTTTGTAATTATTTTAACTAGGTAGCTATTAATTAGTCAATAACTATTTAATAGCTATTGTACCTAGTTAAAATAAATACAAAGTTGCCTGTAAAATAAATATAAATGCTAAAATAGCTACAATGTAACTATTAGTTATATTGTAGCTATATTAGGGTTTATTTTACAGGTAAGTATTTAGTTTTATATAGGATTAATTTATTTAGTTAATTTAATGACAGTGTAGTGTTAGATGTAATTGTAACTTAGGTTAGGGTTTATTTTACAGGTAAATTTGTATTTATTTTAGCTAGGTAGTTATTAACTATTTAATAGCTATTGTACCTAGTTAAAATAAATACAAAGTTGCCTGTAAAATAAATATAAATCCTAAAATAGCTACAATGTAACTATTAGTTATATTGAAGCTATATTAATAGCTAGTAGGGGGCTTAGATTAGGTGTAATTAGTTTAAAATTATTGCAATATTTTATTATTTTTGCTAATTTAGTGTTTGTTTGTTTTTTTGTACTTTTCTGATGGATGGAAGACCTCTTCTTGCCCCGCTTGGATGAAGACTTCTGCCAGTCTGGATGTCCTCTTCTGCCCCATCGGATGAAGACTTCGGCCCGGCTGGGTGAACACGACTCAAGGTAGGGAGATCTTCAGGGGGGTAGTGTTAGGTTTATTTAAGGGGGGTTTGGGTTAGAGTAGGGGTATGTGGGTGGTGGGTTGTAATGTGGAGGGGGGGATTGTGTTATTTTTTACAGGCAAAAGAGCTGTTTTCTTTGGGGCATGCCCCGCAAAAGGCCCTGTTCAGGGCTGGTAAGGTAATAGAGCTGTTAACTTTTGTAATTTAGTATAGGGTAGGGCATTTTTTTTATTTTGGGGGGCTTTGTTATTTTATTAGGGGGCTTAGATTAGGTGTAATTAGTTTAAAATTCTTGTAATATTTTTTTATTTTTTGTAATTTAGTGGGGGGGGGGTTGTACTTTAGTTTAGTTTTTTAATTGTATTTAATTGTAGGTACTTGTAGTTAATTTATTTAATGATAGTGTAGTGTTAGGTTTAATTGTAACTTAGGTTAGGATTTATTTTACAGGTAATTTTGTAATTATTTTAACTAGGTAGCTATTAAACAGTAAATATCTATTTAATAGCTATTGTACCTAGTTAAAATAAATACAAAGTTGCCTGTACAATAAATATAAATGCTAAAATAGCTACAATGTAACTATTAGTTATATTGCAGCTATATTAGGGTTTATTTTACAGGTAAGTCTTTAGTTTTATATAGGATTCATTTATTTAGTTAATTTAATGATAGTGTAGTGTTAGGTGTAATTGTAACTTAGGTTATGATTTATTTTACAGGTAAATTTGTATTTATTTTAGCTAGGTAGTTATTAAATAGTTATTAACTATTTAATAGCTATTGTACCTAGTTAAAATAAATACAAAGTTGCCTGTAAAATAAATATAAATCCTAAAATAGCTACAATGTAACTATTAGTTATATTGAAGCTATATTAATAGCTAGTAGGGGGCTTAGATTAGGTGTAATTAGTTTAAAATTATTGTAATATTTTATTATTTTTTGCAATTTAGTGTTTGTTTGTATTTTGGTACTTGTATGATGGATGGAAGACCTCTTCTTGCCCCGCTTGGATGAAGACTTCTGCCGGTCTGGATGTCCTCTTCTGCCCCATCGGATGAAGACTTCGGCCCGGCTGGGTGAACACGACTCAAGGTAGGGAGATCTTCAGGGGGGTAGTGTTAGGTTTATTTAAGGGGGGTTTGGGTTAGAGTAGGGGTATGTGGGTGGTGGGTTGTAATGTGGGGGGGGGATTGTGTTTTTTTTTTTACAGGCAAAAGAGCTGTTTTCTTTGGGGCATGCCCCGCAAAGGGCCCTGTTCAGGGCTGGTAAGGTAATAGAGCTGTTAACTTTTGTAATTTAGTATAGGGTAGGGCATTTTTTTTATTTTGGGGGGCTTTGTTATTTTATTAGGGGGCTTAGATTAGGTGTAATTAGTTTAAAATTCTTGTAATATTTTTTTATTTTTTGTAATTTAGTGTTTGTTTTTTTTTGTAATTTAGTGGGGGGGTTTTGTACTTTAGTTTATTTAATTGTAGATAATTGTAGGTACTTGTAGTTAATTTATTTAATGACAGTGTAGTGTTAGGTTTAATTGTAACTTAGGTTAGGATTTATTTTACAGGTAATTTTGTAATTATTTTAACTAGGTAGCTATTAATTAGTCAATAACTATTTAATAGCTTTTGTACCTAGTTAAAATAAATACAAAGTTGCCTGTAAAATAAATATAAATGCTAAAATAGCTACAATGTAACTATTAGTTATATTGCAGCTATATTAGGGTTTATTTTACAGGTAAGTATTTTGTTTTAAATATGATTCATTTATTTAGTTAATTTAATGATAGTGTAGTGTTAGGTGTTAGTGTAACTTAGGTTAGGATTTATTTTACAGGTAAATTTGTATTTATTTTAGCTAGGTAGTTATTAAATAGTTAATAACTATTTAATAACTATTGTACCTAGTTAAAATAAATACAAAGTTGCCTGTAAAATAAAAATAAATCCTAAAATAGCTACAATGTAACTATTAGTTATATTGCAGCTATCTTAGGGTTTATTTTACAGGTAAGTCTTTAGTTTTAAATAGGATTCATTTATTTAACTATAGTAAACTTATTTCGTTTTATTTAAATTATATTTAAGTTAGGGGGTGTTAGTGTTAGGGTTAGATTTAGGTTTAGGGGTTAATAACCTTATTATAGTAGCGGCGACGATGGGGGCGGGAGATTAGGGGTTAATAATTGTAGGTAGGTGGCGGCGATGTTAGGGAGGGCAGATTAGGGGTTAATAAAATGTATTATAGTGTTTGCGAGGCGGGGAGTGCGGCGGTTTAGGGGTTAATACATTTATTATAGTGGCGGCGATTTGCGGTCGGCAGATTAGGGGTTAATACTTGTAGTTAGATTGCGGCGACGTTGGGGGGAGGCAGATTAGGGGTTAATAACTATAATGTAGGGGTCGGCGGTGTTAGGGACAGCAGATTAGGGGTTAATAGCTATAATGTAGGCGGCGGCGATATCGGGTCGGCAGATTAGGGGTTAATACTTGTAGTTAGATTGCGGCGACGTTGGGGGGGGGCAGATTAGGGGTTAATAACTATAATGTAGGGGTCGGCGGTGTTAGGGACAGCAGATTAGGGGTTAATAGCTATAATGTAGGCGGCGGCGATATCGGGTCGGCAGATTAGGGGTTAATACTTATAGTTAGATTGCGGCGACGTTGGGGGAGGCAGATTAGGGGTTAATAACTATAATGTAGGGGTCGGCGGTGTTAGGGACAGCAGATTAGGGGTTAATAGCTATAATGTAGGCGGCGGCGATATCCGATCGGCAGATTAGGGGTTAATACTTATAGTTAGATTGCGGCGACGTTGGGGGAGGCAGATTAGGGGTTAATAACTATAATGTAGGGGTCGGCGGTGTTAGGGACAGCAGATTAGGGGTTAATAGCTATAATGTAGGCGGCGGCGATATCCGATCGGCAGATTAGGGGTTAAATAATGTTATTATAGGGTTTGCGATGTGGGGGGGCCTCGGTTTAGTGGTTCATAGGTAGTTTATGGGTGTTAGTGACTTAGTGTACTAAATGGGTGTTAGTGTAGTAAAAACATACCGAATTTCGGAACGGAATAGAACCGAATTCAGCCGAATCCGAATAAATCCGAAACGAATTTATTCGGATCCGAATAAATCCGAAACGAATTTATTCAAATTTTGCCGAATCAGATTCGATCCGAAACTAAATTCTAAAAGTCCGAATCGATCCGAACCGAAAACGAACCGAATTTTTTAGCGGTGCACATGTCTACTTTTTGACAGATTTATTGATAACTTTGGCGAGATTTTTCAGGTCCGCGGCGGCGATGGTAGGCGAGCTTAGGCGGGCGTATTGGGCTGGCGAAGGCAGGTAAAGTAGACACGTTGATAACTAGAGGCCTATGTGTTTAACTCCTTTGCAAGAGGCTAACACACCTTTGTGCAAACACTAGTGCAAACTGTCACATTTTATGTCCCTTTAAATAGGGTTTTCTTTAGAATATTTTGCATTAAAAGTTTAACATGATTTGTTTTTGTTATACATAATAGAAATTGTATGGCCATTTGAGTTAAGTGAATATTGATTTTTGGTGTAGCTTCCATTACAACAAATATTGCAATTAGTGTGTGTATTTGTGTATCTCCATAAAAGGGAAAATGTAATTACCTTAAGCTTTAATGTTTTATATCTAATATTTATATAAATAAATATTCCTCAGTTTTTTATCACTTTTTTGGGGGGTGGGGGGGGGCGCTTCAGGTTTTTGTGCCTACAGGTACCTGAGATGTAAATCCTGCCCTTGGTCTAAGTGTGGGCTGTGATGCCAATTCTATTGAGGGATCCACTGGATTTAGTCGTCTTTGCCTTCTGGACATTGACCCATTAGGATCTTATCTTTTCTTGGGTGGGCTGTTATAGGATCTGTAGTGCCGGCACTGACATTTATAGGCACCTATATCATGATTAGACTTTTAGTTGTTTATTTGTCTATTTATTTTTGTAGCATTATTTGGATGCACTGTCCTATTTTTGTTTTGATCATTTAGATTGTGATTAGTGAAACTGGTGCACATTAATGAAACAAAAAAAGTGCTGCCAATAAACAATAAAAATGTCTGATCGTGATTCTTTTCGATATTGAAATGGGCTCTTCAGTAGCTTTTAACGTGTTGATAATTATAAAGTGGTAGATTATGACCAAATCGTTAGTATTACATTACATTAACATAAACAGTTTGAATATAAGCAGAGGCCTGACTAGGTTTATTTATATCAAAGCATATTTTCTAAACCGGTTAATTTTGTTAACATTTTTTTAACTGTATAAAAATGACCCATCTAATAGAAATAACAAAACTTGATCTACCATGTTCTCTTAAGGATGAGTAAATGCTTCTCTATAATTCCATACCCAAGGCCAAGCTACCAGCATGGCTCTTATATCATATTGTATGATGCAGAGTCTACAAAGACTAAAGATCTCAGGCTTTTCTATGAGCTCCCTGTGGACTCAGGTGTTTTAAAGCAAAACTATTGTAAACTAAAGAATCAAGAAGAGGTTTTCAATTAATTACATGTTGTAGCTCATTGTCTGGATAAGAATGGTCTCTTTTACTTTGATGCAAATGCTAAATCTCTAGCTCTAATCAATGGGTAGTCCTGAAAAGACACTTCTGTGATTCCATAACTTGACCTATAGCTTTTAAAGCAACAAGAAAAGGATAACAGCTCAGTAAAAACAAGATGGTATATGAACAGTGATGTATACCATATTGTTTGCACACAAATAATTATATTTACTACGTAAAGTTTTGCAATCATATTTGTACATATTTGTAACAATTGAAAGTAGACAAACATGAAAGCTTTTTACTCTAAAGTGTTTGAAACGAATGACAAGAACACTCACAAGCATACACATATATGCACACATGCAAAAACCAACACATGTTCCCCCATGCACATTAATGTGCATGAGCATTCCCAAATACGCACATGCAAGCAAACGTGCATGAGCACAAATACCCACAGGGAAAAACAAACATACACATGGAAACATGTGCAAACAGACACATGAGATCACATATACACACACAACTGTGCATGAATATACACCAAAACCCATACATACACACATGCACGCACACACAATCATACATGAACATACACAATTGTGCACACCAACACAATTGCACTCAACCCATAAATACATTGTAGAACACATATATACACACACACACACATATATACACATGCAAACACACACATGCACACAGTCACACAACATACAGGTGCACAAACATAGGTTTTTTTCAAACACAGATCTGCTATTTTTTGAAAGAGGGAATATAATTTTATGAACCAGGTGGAGCATGCAATTTTTAAAAAAAAACTTTCTAATTCTCTTCTATTATGAAAATGTGCGCAATCTTTTTATATACACACTTTCGGAGGCACCAGCTACTACTGAGCATGTGCAAGAGTTCACTGTATTATATATGGGTATAGGCAAGTTGTGATTGGCCGGTGGCTGGGCTGTCACATTATACAGGGGGATTAACAAGGGATTAAACGATTTCTGTCTGACTTTTGTCCAACAGGGGCCGATTTATCAAGCCCCGTATGCATTTAAATGCAACTGTTTATGCGTGACGCCACCTCTGAAGGCTGTGGACAGCAATCAGCCCGATCGGATACAATCGGTTTGATTGACACCCAGAATCTGCAGGAGGCGGCATTGCACAAGCATTTAACAAGGAATGCTTGTGCAGTGATAAATGCCGACAGCATATGTTGTCGGCATTTATCAATATGCGGCGGACATGATCCGCTACAGTTACAATAGTAAATCTGCGCCTATAGGATTTAGCATATAGAAGTATGGAAATGTGATTATTGTGTATGTGCACTATGTCTATGATTACAGCTTTTCTTTAGTGAATGTGCATTAGGCAAGTAGTACAATTTGCAATTGCATTTTATCTTTATATCTCCATGTTTTTCCCCATTTTTCTGTGTTTGTTCATTTCATTTAAAATGTCATAGTCTGTAATAATACAACACAAAGAAGGCAGTGCTACATAGAGTACATGCCTGCACAACTGGCCCATAGTCTAGAATTAATACAACACATACAAATATAATTTATGCTTACCTTATACATTCTGGGAATTACTCTTCCCTGCCACTAGAAGGAGGCAAAGATTCCCAACCCCCAAGAGCTCTATAAAACCTCTCCCACCTCACTGGCCCCTCAGTCTAACATATAGTCAAGCAAGAGACGCAGGGAAAAAATCAAGAACAAAAAATAATAGCAGGGAAAAAAGGTGTGTGCAAACATAAAAACAACCCAAAAACAAAACAAAGGGTGGGGTATTGTGGACTCTCACCACCATGAAATAAATAAATGTATTAGATAAGCATAAATTATGTTTCTTTCATGTAAGTGGCAAGAGTCTATGAACTAGTGACGTATGGGATATACATTCCTACCACAAGAGTCTTGTGAACCCCCTGGGAAACCCATCATCTCAGGAATTGGGTGCTTAACATACAATTTATCTTGTTAAATTGACATTTTCCTCAAGAAATTAATTTGAAAAACAGTATTTGGATCAGTTGCGATGTTGCAGCTTTATACTCTAATATTCGACATAATATTGGGCTAAAGGCAGTGCAATATTTTTTAGAATTAGACTTGTACATGCCAGAAAAACTAAGGAATTTTATTTTGGAAGCGATCAATTTTGTGCTAAGGCATAATTATTTTGTTTATAAAGGCAGTTTCTTTTTACAAATCTGTGGAACGGCCATGGGGACAACATTTGCCCCAAGCTTTGCTAATTTATTTATGGGTTACTTTGAAATACACCATATGTACTCATCGGAGCACTGGGCAAGTGTTGTCTCCTATGGCCGTTTCATAGACGACCTCTTATTTTTATGGAATGGCACAGAGGAAGGGGCTAATAAGTTTGTGGAATTTTTGAATAACAATGTCTATGGTATCTCTTTCTCGCATAATATTAACAGGGATAATATTGACTTTTTGGATGTCACTCTGGGTTGGGATTAAGATGGGAGCATTTGTTCCAAAACATTCTTTAAGAAGGTAGATTTTTAACAGCTATATTGATAGAAGAAGCAATCACCACCCGAGGTGGCTCAATAATATTCCATATAGTCAGTTCTGTAGATTGCGGAGAAATTGCAAAAAAGATAGAGACTTCAAAAAAGTAGCTCACCTTCTAGTGAATAGATTTATGGAAAAGGTATGACTCACAAATAAACTTGCAAGGTCTTATGAAAGCATCAGCTAGGGATAGGGATGAATTGTTACAGACCAAGGTGCACAAGTAGAATAGATTTGAGAACTCCCCTAAGTTCATAACTCAGTTCAATAGCAACTATAAAGACATTGTCCATGCTCTTGAGAAGCATTGGCCTATTCTACGGAATGACCCAATGCTGAAAGAAATAATAGGAGAAAAACCACTGTGTGTATTAAGGAGAGCTCATACTTTAAAGAACTCTCTAGCTCCAAGCAAGCTCGTGGCCTCAAGGTAGTGTCATTATTGTGGGCCATTTTTTTTTGTGCCAAAAATTTCCAGTCAAAAATTAAAATTTAGAATATATTCGTTCTCTATTAAAGGAAGTTTTGTTTACTTTGGGTATTGAGGAGTCTAAATCTCCTGATGATAAAGCTAGTAATTGTCTAAATTCCGTATTTAAGACTACAGTTATTACTCCTGAAGTATTTCCTATTCTTGACACTGGGGCCTATTTATTAAAGGTCTTGCGGATCTGATCCGACAGTGCGGATCAGGTCCGCAAGAACTCGCTGAATGCGGAGAGGAATACGCTCTCCGCATTTAACATTGCACCAGCAGCTCACAAGGGCTGCTGGTGCAACGCCGCCCCCTGCTGACTCGTGGCCAAGGGGCCGCCAGCAGGAAGCTGTCAATCAACCCGATTGTACTGCTCAGAGCAGGCGGACAGGGTTATGGAGCACCGGTCTTTAGACCACTGCTTCATAACTTGTGTTTCTGGCGAGTCTGAAGACTAGCCAGAAACATGGGCCCACAAGCTCCGTACGGAGCTTGATAAATGGGCCCCATTATCTCTAATGTGATTGCTAAAGAATGGTCTAAGCCTGGTACCTCTTTTAACCCTTCTTCTAGGTTAAAGAATTTGTATACTTCACCTGTAGCCAAGGATCCTTTAAATAGGAAGCTTGAATCTTATCCAAGAAGGGCATATTTACATACTGGCTATATTCTTAGACCTGTTATATTTATGGCTGATGTTGCTGCTGCTTCTACTTTTTGGATGGACAGTTTAGCACAGCAGATGTCTTCAGATTCTGAATTATCTAACATTATTGTTTTACTTTAACATGCAAATAATTTTATTTGTGATGCTATATTTGATGTTAGGAAGATCAATGCCAAATCCATGTCTTTAGCCATTCTAACTATAAGAAACCAAATCCTGCCCCTAAACCTATATGAAGGTGCGGCCCTCAAGCCAATTCTTCTGGAAGGGGCAGAGTAAAGCTATTTTAAAGAGTTTGGACAGACTCTGACCAAAATCAGTGGATTCCGAATATAATTTCAAGGATTGGGGTTTTTATTAAAATCTATTCATTGTACCTATGAAGGAAACAATTCTTTTAGACCTAGTTTGGATCTGAAAACTTTAAATAGTTTTGTAAGAGTCCCAACTTTCAAGATGGGACTATAAGGACTATTCTGCCTTTTGTTCAGCAAGGTCACTTCATGTCCACAATAGACTTACAGGATGCTTACCTTCACAATCTGATTCATCCAGATCACTATCGTTTTCTGAGATTCTCTTTTCTAAACAAGCATTACCAATTTGTCGCTCTTCCGTTTGGCCTTGCAACAGCACCAAGAATATTCTTAATAGTTTTAGCTGCCCTTCTATCTGTAATCAGAGAGCAGGGTTTTGCAGTGTTTCCTTATTTGGAAAATATCTTGGTACTAGCTCAATAGATTTCCAGATAGATTCAGTGTCCATGACACAATACCTAACAGAAAAGAGACGTTTGAGATTGGTTTCAGCTTGTCTAAACCCTCAGTCTTTTATCATTCGCTTCAGTAGCTATGTGCATAGAAGTTTTAGGTCTCATGATTGCAGCATCGGACGCGATCCTTTTTGCTTGTTTTCATATGAGACCTCTACAGTTTTGCATGTGGCATCAATGGTGCAGGGATTATACTCAGTTATAACCACTGATATACTTAAATCCCAATGCTCCACTCTCTCTGACTTGGTGGTTATACCATCACCTTTTTGTTTAAGGGGCCTCCTTTGTTTGTCCTACCTGGACTGTGATCACAACAAATGCAAATCTCTCAGGTTGGGGAGCTGTTTGGGGGTCTCTAACAGCACTAGGAGTTGGGAATCCTCGAGAGGTGAGGTTACCAATCTATATCTTAGAACTCTGTGCTATTTTCAGAGCTCTTCAGGCTTGGCCTCTATTAAAGAGAGAATTCTATATTCGTTTTCAAACAGACAATGTCACAACAGTGGCATATGTCAATCATCAAGGGGGAACTCACAGTCCCCTAGCAATAAAAGAAGTATCTCTAATACTTTCATTTTTGGCGGAATCCAATTCTTGTCTAATCACTGAGATTCATATACCAGGTGTAGACAATTTGGAAGTGGATTATCTCAGCTGTCAGATTCTATATCCGGGAAGTAGTCTCTCCATCCTGGTGTGTTCTATCAGATTGTGCAGATGTGGGGCCTCCAGACATAGATCTGATGGCCTCTCGTCTAAACCAGAAACTTCCCAGATACCGCTCCAGGTCCAGGGATCATCAGGCAGAAATGATGAATGCTCTAGCAGTTCCATGGTTTTACCTAACTGCTTAAATTTTTCACCTCTGAGAGTGATCTCAAAGATCGTAATGGAACAATCTTATGTGTTTCTGATAGCACCAACATGGCCTCACAGGTTCTGATATGTGGACCTTGTCCAAATGTCAAGTTGTCAGCCTTGGTCACTACCTATAAGACCAGACCTTCTGTATCAAGGCCCAGTTTTCCATCAGGATCTCAAATCTCTAAATTTGAAGGCATGGAAATTGAACGCTTAGTTCTTAGTCATAGACATCTCTCTGACTCAGTAATTAACACTATGATACAGGCTCGTAAGTCTGTTTCAAGTAAGATTTATCATAGGGTTTGGAAAACTTATATTTCATGGTGTTCCACTCATGATTATTCTTGGCATTTATTTAGAATTCCTAGGATTTTGCAGTTTCTTCAGGATGGTTTGGATAAAGGTTTGTCTGCAAATACTTTGAAAGGACAAATCTCTGCTCTTTCTGTCTTATTTCATAGAAAGATTGCTAAGCTTCCTGATATTCACTGTTTTGTTCAGGCTTTGATTCATATCAAGTCTGTTATTTAATAAATTTCTCCTCCTTGGAGTCTCAATTTGGTTTTAAAGATTTTGCAGGCTCCATCTTTTGAGCCTATGCATAAGATTCTTTGGATATTAAACTACTTTCTTGGAAAGTTTTATTTCTTTTGGCTATCGTATATTTTCTGAATTGTCTGCTCTCTCTTGCGAGTCTCCTTATCTGATTTTCCATTATGATAAAGCTGTTTTGCGGACTTCGTTTACATTTTTTGCCAAAGGTTGTGAATTCTAACATCAATAGGGAAATTATTGTTACTTCTTTGTGTCCTAATCCTAAGAATACTCTTGAAAGCTCTTTACATTCTTTGAAATATTATGTTGAGGCTACTAAAGATTTCAGAAAGACTTCTAGTCTATTTGTTATTTTTTCTGGTTCCAGAAAAGGTCACAAAGTCTCTGTCATTTCCTTGGCATCTTGGTTGAAGCTTTTGATTCACAAAGCCCATTTGGAGGCAGGGCAGTCTCCGTCTCAGCATATTACAGCTCATTCTACAAGATTAGTTGCCACATCTTGGGCTTTCAAGAAAGAAGCTTCAGTTGATCAAATTTGCAAAGCAGCAACTTGGTCTTCTTTGCATACATTTACTAAATTTTACCATTTTGCTGTGTTTGCTTCTTCGGAAGCAGCCTTTGGTAGAAATGTTCTTCAGGCAGCTGTCTCAGTTTGATTCTAGTGCCTATGATTTGAGTTTTTTTTAATTTTTAAGAAAACGTAATTATTTTTTGGATTTAATTTCTCAGCGAAAATAGCTGTTTTTTTTTATCCCTCCCTCTTGAGTGACTCGTGGACTTCCACATATTGGGTATTATATCCCATACGTCACTAGCTCATGGACTCTTGCCACTTACATGAAAGAAAACATAATTTATGTAAGAACTTACCTGATAAATTAATTTATTTCATAGTGGCAAGAGTCCATGAGACCCACTCAATATTTTTTGTGGTTATGATTTTTTTAATATATAAAGCACTTTATTTATCCTGTTCCTCTTTTTTATGCCTTTTACTCTTTTTACACCTCACTAACATGGCTATATGTTAAACTGAGGTATGAGTGAGGTGGGAAGTGTATTTATAGGCATTTGAGGTTTGGAAAACTTTGCCCCCTTCTGGTAGGAATGTATATCCCATATGTCACTAGCTCATGGACTCTTGCCACTATGAAAGAAATGAATTTACTAGGTAAGTTCTTACATAAATTATGTTTTTCTTTCATACAGGTGGTGAGAGTTCACAATCCATTACTCCAGGAAACTAATACCCAGGCAGCGGAGTCCACGAATCATTAAACATAAAGGGCTAGATAACAAGTAGCACGCAAATGATTTTGCGAGGGTTTTCACAATCGTTTGTGCTCTGTTTAAATTGCACTGATATTACAAGTTGAGCACAATTGCGATTTACAGAGCTGTTGTTAACTGTTTGGCGAAAATAAAAAGTGTCACAACACACATCAAAAATACTTTACAAAGTACACTTACACTCATATTAACACTATCTAATAAAAATTATTTAAAAAATATTGCACACAAAAGTTATAAGTGCTCAAAGATATGAGATCTCGGGTTTTGAAGGAAAAAAAGCTGCCAAAGGGCTTTAACATTGAGATACATATACATGTCTAATGATGTATATGTATGTATATACTGTATATATATATATATATATATATATATATATTGGTCTATATACATGTTCATTTGTATTCACAGACAGATATACACATATAAACATATAAGTATATATGTATACATATATAGATATATATAAGTGCATTAGAGCCTTTCACCGTTAAGTAGATGAAAGCATATAAAAACATATTTATCCAATATTCATTTTTATTAAAAATTTTAACTATGTATTTACTGTAAATATTTCCCATTCCAATGTTCTGCACATAGCAGAATATGTTTTAATTATTTCTAAATAGATATTCCTATATACAGGGTATATATGTATATATATCTATACCTATATATAATCATCTATATATATTATTATTATAATCATTTATTTGTATAGCGCCGCCATATATGTAGGTAGAAATATATATTTGTTTAAAAGAACAACAGATATATGTATACATATTTATTTATGAATAAATAGAACATATTCTGTTCTGAAAATAACATTGGAATATGAAATATTCATATTTTCATGCCTGATTAGCACTAATGAGAATATGTGCTGGTGTTTGTGTGAGAGTGACTTCTATGGAGGAATACGTGAACACACACTGGATATTCTAAGTTTGGATTTTTGCATTAGTCAGGTTACTGCAAGAGCAAAAAAAGTTTATTTTCAACTTATAATACCAGCGCAACCCGACTAGAGCAAACATATTAATTCTAGCGGAGTTTTTGCTATAACGAAAATGCAAAATACTTGTAATCTAGCCCAAAGTTGGGCTTAATTCTTTTTTACCATGCACTTGTAATATCAGATTGTGGGCCATTCTTACCACAGGGTTGTGACATGGATAGCGCACTCTGTTCTATCAATAGCACTCCACTTGTAATCATAGTTCTTTTCTTTTTTGTAAACTTTTTGGGAAACAATATAAAATAATTAAAACACATTTTTAACAGGAAACTATGAACCATTATTCAGCATCAATCTTTGAAATTTGCAATGTTTCCAATTTAACCCCTTAAGCCATGTGGTTATACCTACTACGTCACAGGGTACTGTGCCTAGCTAGTAGCTACACCCAACTTCTGCCTCATGCTGTGGTCCCATCTGTCAGCTCTTACAGGTAAGACTGCAGCCAGAGGCAGAAGGAATCTCCCTTCATATGGTGAGGGATTGCTGATCGTGCTCCCACTACCATACGAAGGTAGATTGTCAGATAAATACAGACAGTGACACTATCTGTAACAATTTCTCTTGGTGTCAGCAGCGGGCGGTGTGAGAAGGATAGGCGGGTGGGCATTCCAGTGCCGAATGGGGAAGGGAGTGAGAGTAACCCTATGCTACAGAAAATAAAATTGAAGGGAGAGGGAGTTATGGGATGCTGCACTACAGAAAAGGTGTGAGGGAGGGGTCCTCTCAGTGCTAATCAGTTGGGGGGACCGCTACACTACAGAAAAAAAGGAAAAGAAAGTAAATATTACATTTAAAAAAAAAACCTACAAACTAGGTACTACTGACAGACAGCTTCCAATACCTAAGATGGCATCTAGTGAGGGCAAGGGTTAGAGAGCTGTTTTTTTTGGGGGGGGGGGAATCACAGAAGTTGGTGGGTGAGGAGGATTCCCTACACTACAGAAATAAAAAACAAACAAAAAAAAACAACTATTCCGTATCTTCATACTAGCAGACTCTCTGGGTGGGAGGGTAATCTCCACACTACAGCTAGAATTAAGCTTACAAGCTACCTGATTAACCCCCTCACTGCCCGGAATTTTAGAAGTGTGGTGTGCAGCTGCAATTAGTGGCCTTCTAATTGCCATAAACAATGGCAAAGCCATGTATGTCTGCTATTTCTGAATATAGAAACAACAGGACAGGAAAGTAAGGGGTTACTATAGCACTCACTCTCACTCTAATAATGATTAAAGTAAAATCCTTCATACTTTATTTATCAAAAGTTAAAATCAGGATAGACATCCCTGATAGGTAACTTACATTACCCACAACCACCTATATAATAATATTTAAAAGCACAAGGGGCTCTCCTAACACTCTTCTGTTTCCTGGCCGATAACAGGAATCGTCGGCATCAGGTGACTGGAGTGATAGGATAAGCCTAGAAAGAACGTGCTGTACAAACGCGTTTCGGCTATTAGAAAGCCTTTCTCAATGTTTCACATTCAATATCTAAATGAATAAGCCGAGGCTCCGATGTTCGGAGCTTAATATATCCCCAAAACACCGGTTAGCAGCCAATCCGAGGCATATACCATGTTCCGCCTTCAGATCCTCCAATCGGTTACGGGCTTAATTCACGCCCATAAGAAAACATCCATCCGATTGGAGCTATGCCGCATACCTCGTCACTGGTGTTCAGTTTATTATGCACACTCCACGTCCATAAGAAAGTCTCCTTCTGATTGGAGTAATGCCTTACATCATATCATTGGTTCGATGTCGGACTTAATGAACTGTGCATAAAATACTGTTAAAGCCTCAGGTTAAAATAACCATAAATAGCATTTACTTATTATTTTCCAAACTGTCATCTTTCCAAAATCATTAGAGATTATGTAATGCTTATATGAAGAATTGAAAGCAGGTTACTGCTGACGAATTTACTTCATCAAGTGAGTTAGTTCTGTAGTTTGCAGGCATACATTGTTCTGCACTTAGATTTCTCATGCCATTATAAAAATATGTGTTATATATGTATATGATCAATACCAGTATTAAATCACTTAAAGATGAGACATATCCTCTTGTATCCAACTATACACATAATACCATTATTATATTAAACTACGGCCACATTGATTATCTTTCAAAAAACAAAGGGACAAAATTTGTATGTTATCCCAGAGATTGAGGACATTCAGTTATATGTGGGTTGATAGTTACTAATTAGGATCTCTTGTCGTTTGTGATTACTTAACTACATCTTACACACATTACTAAATCAACTTCAGTGTCTGACAGTAATGGAAATTTACTGGTCAGTTATATACAGGTATTTGACATACATTAATTGGTACAAAGCTAGAAAGTATATAAAGAAATACCCACAAACACCCCCAGCAGGACCTAGTAGAAGCTTTTAATTGCCTCCAAACTATGACCATAAAAAGGGGGTACGTGGGTCTAATGTGTTCCATATACATATAGCTCTTAAAGGTATATCCACCTGTTATTATAAAAAAAACTATTCTAGCAGATGTTTGTGTATTATCCTCGGATTCTTGGAAAATTATGGAACATAATAGAATCCTCAGGTATAATAGTTATTTAAAGTTTAACATTTCATACTGCTACATAGAATAGCAATTATACATAAATGATTATAATTATGACCTGTAAATGCTACCGGTTATTTTAGATATACACCCAGTAATTGTTGAATTCATTCATACCATTCGGTATGACCGTGTTCGGATTAAAGACCCATTTAGTTTCCTTCTTAAGGAGTTTTTGTTCAGTTTCCCCCCCTCTTATACCTGGTTTAAGTTTTTCAAGACCCCAACATCGCATTACATTGGTATTCCCATTATGAGATTGCAGAAAATGTTTAGCCACACTAGTAATTTGTTTTTTCTTTTCCACATCTCTATGGGCTGTCCTTATATTACTTAGATGTTCGGTCATGCGTGTGCCAAGGCTGCGTGTCGTCATACCAACGTATAATAAATTACAACTGCAAGATAAACAGTAAATCACGTTTGTACTCTGACAATTAATGTGTTCTTGAATGGCCCACGTTTTACCAAATCTATCCACTATAGATTGTTTTTTTACCATGTGTTGGCACACTTTACAGTGCCCGCATGCAGAAGAACCCTTATATATAGGATTCCTTTTAGAATTTCTATCGTAGTGACTGTTCACCAACTTGTCACGAAGATTATTAGCTCTCCTATATGTTATTAAGGGCCTGTTAGGTAACAATGGTTTTAATAGGGTGTCTTGGGTAAGGACATGCCAATGTGTTTGAAGAATGTTTGAGATCTCATTACTTACAGGTGAGTAGGTGGTAATAAATCTCAGGGGGGTGTCATTTGTCTTTAATCTCGGAGTTAATAACTCATTACGGTCTTTGCGTAAAGCATTGTGGTATGCTTTAGCAAGTAATTTCCTAGAGTACCCACGTTCAAGTAGTCTCTGTTTCAGATCTCTAGCTGACTCTTTAATATTCTCAATGGTACTGCAATTATGTCTCAAACGTATATATTCCCCCATGGGTAATCCCCTGATAGTATTCGGGTGATGGTAACTACTAGCATGCAGGATATTGTTTGTTGATGTAGGTTTTCTGTATGCATTGGTTATAATTGCATTGTCAGAATTTTGTATATACAGATCTAAAAATTCCACTTTCGATCTTTCTACAGTTGAAGTCAGATATAACCCAAAAGGATTATCATTGAGAATACTTATGAATTCTGTCAGGAGGTCCTCCGGGCCATTCCATACAAAGAATATATCATCTATATATCTGGACCAGTGGGATATAAATTGGGTGAGATGTTTGTGGTTCTCGTGGAATACCACTGTTTCCTCCCACCAGCCCAGATATATATTTGCGTATGTAGGGGCACAACACGTGCCCATGGCCGTACCACAAGTTTGTAAATAGAATTTGTCATCAAAGACAAAAAAATTATGCGTTAACACAAATTCCAACAACTTGAGTATAAACTCCTTAGCCTCCTGACTCATTATGGTATTTTTTTCCAGATAGTAAGAGACCGCTCTACACCCCCATTCAGTTTTAATACTAGTGTAGAGCGACTCTACATCACATGTTACCAACAATGAAGAATTCATGTCAAGTTTTAAATCATTTACTTTATTTAAAAGATGCATTGTGTCCCTTGTATATGATGGAAGGGATTCCACAATGTATCTGAGCCTAGCATCGATATATCTGCTTGCTTTCTCCGTTAGGGAGCCTATCCCGGAGACTATCGGTCTTCCGGGTGGCTTGGAGACATCTTTATATATTTTTGGTAATAGATAAAGTGTAGCTATTATGGGTTGTTTGGTCTCAAGGAAATTAAATTCTTTCTGATCAATTATGCTTTCTGTTAGGGCTGACTTTATCAGTTTGTTATAACTGTTTAAAAACATATCCATAGGATTACATAACAGAGTCTTGTAATTCATAGGGTTGTTTAATTGGCGTAAAGCTTCTTCCCGGTACATAGTATCAGGCCAGATAACAATGTTCCCTCCTTTATCACTCCCCTTAATCTGCACATTTTTCATTTCAGTTAACTGTTTCAGTGCCTGGCTTTCCTCTTTAGTTAGATTATAGTTAGATTTTCCTATATGTTCTTGAATCTGAAGGATGTCTTGGCACACTAGATTAAGAAAGGTTAGTGCACTGTGTGAGGTATTATTTGGAGGGACAAATTTAGATTTAGCCTTTAAAATAGATCGCCAACTATTGCTCTTTTCAGTTTCCACATTACTGATAGATTCCTCTAACAGTGATATTAGGTCGCTAATGGCTGATTGATCAGCATCATTCAATTGATCATAGTCTGAGTTGTTAAAGTATTTTTTCAACAAAACCTTCCTGGTGAAAAGATGTATATCTTTAATTGCCTCAAATTTATTAAAAGGTGGTGTGGGTATAAAGGATAGGCCTTTTTTAAGGACTGATGTTTGTTCTGGGGTCAGAGTTAAATTCGAGAGATTAATGATATTTAATTCAGTGGTGTTTATTTCTTGTGATATGATGTTTTCTGTGTGAATTTCACTTGCCTCCTGGTTCTGGGTTTTGCTTTTGCGCCCCCTTCTAGTTCTACGCCTAAAGGGATACTAGCATCTTTTATTTTGTGAGGCTTAATTCTGTTTTTAAGGATAGGTCTGGGTATAGATTCTCCATCGGATGCTTCTACATCAGTACTCTCCCCTTCTCTATATCAGAATTTACATTAGTGTTTTTACCCCATGAGTAAATGTTTTCTGAGGAATAGTCTTTGAGGTCTCTATCAATTTTTCGTTCTTTCTTTTCTGATATAAAGCGTGCAAACTTTTCTACCTCAGCCTTAATTTTTTTATAAGATTTTTGAAAATCCTCATTAACCTCATATTGTTTCAATTCATCACAAATAGTAGTAATTCCCTCATTAATTTCTTTTAGTTTATCTAACTCATGTTCCGTTAGATACCCCATAAGTTTAAGTGAGCACTCGGTAAGTGCAGTTTCCCACTTTAGTTTAAATTCTGGTTTGAAATCTTTAAAAGAAGGAAACAATTTTAAACGTAATCCTCGTGGGATGACATTATTTTCTTTATAAAAGTTGTACATGCCAATATTCCATTGCTTTTTGATTTGTTTCCCTCTTATCTTTTTAAGTTGTTTTAAAGTATCAAACCATTCTAAAGTGTCATTCATCTCTGTAGGGGTTTTATTTTTTAACTCTGACGTTAAATTCGTAATATCATTAGTCCATTGGAGCATTTCTGCCCCTAAATCAAAAGAAGCCATTATATATAAAAAAGTGTGTGCTCTAGTTTATAGAAAATGTGAGTGCAATTCTCACATATAATATAATATTAGGAACCAACGAAAGAAACACAAACTGGCACTACACTGTGAATATAGGTGAGATAGGAATTAAAAATTCCGGTGCTGCCCCTCAAAAATTATATAGAAACAACAGGACAGGAAAGTAAGGGGTTACTATAGCACTCACTCTCACTCTAATAATGATTAAAGTAAAATCCTTAATACTTTATTTATCAAAAGTTAAAATCAGGATAGACATCCCTAATAGGTAAGTTACACTACCCACAACCACCTATATAATAATATTTAAAAGCAAAAGGGGCTCTCCTAACACTCTTCTGTTTCCTGGCCGATAACAGGAATCGTCGGCATCAGGTGACTGGAGTGATAGGATAAGCCTAGAAAGAACGTGCTGTACAAACGCGTTTCGGCTATTAGAAAGCCTTTCTCAATGTTTCACATTCAATATCTAAATGAATAAGCCGAGGCTCCGATGTTCGGAGCTTAATATATCCCCAAAACACCGGTTAGCAGCCAATCCGAGGCATATACCAAGTTCCGCCTTCAGATCCTCCAATCGGTTACGGGCTTAATTCACGCCCATAAGAAAACATCCATCCGATTGGAGCTATGCCGCATACCTCGTCACTGGTGTTCAGTTTATTATGCACACTCCACGTCCATAAGAAAGTCTCCTTCTGATTGGAGTAATGCCTTACATCATATCATTGGTTCGATGTCGGACTTAATGAACTGTGCATAAAATACTGTTAAAGCCTCAGGTTAAAATAACCATAAATAGCATTTACTTATTATTTTCCAAACTGTCATCTTTCCAAAATCATTAGAGATTATGTAATGCTTATATGAAGAATTGAAAGCAGGTTACTGCTGACGAATTTACTTCATCAAGTGAGTTAGTTCTGTAGTTTGCAGGCATACATTGTTCTGCACTTAGATTTCTCATGCCATTATAAAAATATGTGTTAGTATATGATCAATACCAGTATTAAATCACTTAAAGATGAGACATATCCTCTTGTATCCAACTATACACATAATACCATTATTATATTAAACTACGGCCACATTGATTATCTTTCAAAAAACAAAGGGACAAAATTTGTATGTTATCCCAGAGATTGAGGACATTCAGTTATATGTGGGTTGATAGTTACTAATTAGGATCTCTTGTCGTTTGTGATTACTTAACTACATCTTACACACATTACTAAATCAACTTCAGTGTCTGACAGTAATGGAAATTTACTGGTCAGTTATATACAGGTATTTGACATACATTAATTGGTACAAAGCTAGAAAGTATATAAAGAAATACCCACAAACACCCCCAGCAGGACCTAGTAGAAGCTTTTAATTGCCTCCAAACTATGACCATAAAAAGGGGGTACGTGGGTCTAATGTGTTCCATATACATATAGCTCTTAAAGGTATATCCACCTGTTATTATAAAAAAAACTATTCTAGCAGATGTTTGTGTATTATCCTCGGATTCTTGGAAAATTATGGAACATAATAGAATCCTCAGGTATAATAGTTATTTAAAGTTTAACATTTCATACTGCTACATAGAATAGCAATTATACATAAATGATTATAATTATGACCTGTAAATGCTACCGGTTATTTTAGATATACACCCAGTAATTGTTGAATTCATTCATACCATTCGGTATGACCGTGTTCGGATTAAAGACCCATTTAGTTTCCTTCTTAAGGAGTTTTTGTTCAGTTTCCCCCCCTCTTATACCTGGTTTAAGTTTTTCAAGACCCCAACATCGCATTACATTGGTATTCCCATTATGAGATTGCAGAAAATGTTTAGCCACACTAGTAATTTGTTTTTTCTTTTCCACATCTCTATGGGCTGTCCTTATATTACTTAGATGTTCGGTCATGCGTGTGCCAAGGCTGCGTGTCGTCATACCAACGTATAATAAATTACAACTGCAAGATAAACAGTAAATCACGTTTGTACTCTGACAATTAATGTGTTCTTGAATGGCCCACGTTTTACCAAATCTATCCACTATAGATTGTTTTTTTACCATGTGTTGGCACACTTTACAGTGCCCGCATGCAGAAGAACCCTTATATATAGGATTCCTTTTAGAATTTCTATCGTAGTGACTGTTCACCAACTTGTCACGAAGATTATTAGCTCTCCTATATGTTATTAAGGGCCTGTTAGGTAACAATGGTTTTAATAGGGTGTCTTGGGTAAGGACATGCCAATGTGTTTGAAGAATGTTTGAGATCTCATTACTTACAGGTGAGTAGGTGGTAATAAATCTCAGGGGGGTGTCATTTGTCTTTAATCTCGGAGTTAATAACTCATTACGGTCTTTGCGTAAAGCATTGTGGTATGCTTTAGCAAGTAATTTCCTAGAGTACCCACGTTCAAGTAGTCTCTGTTTCAGATCTCTAGCTGACTCTTTAATATTCTCAATGGTACTGCAATTATGTCTCAAACGTATATATTCCCCCATGGGTAATCCCCTGATAGTATTCGGGTGATGGTAACTACTAGCATGCAGGATATTGTTTGTTGATGTAGGTTTTCTGTATGCATTGGTTATAATTGCATTGTCAGAATTTTGTATATACAGATCTAAAAATTCCACTTTCGATCTTTCTACAGTTGAAGTCAGATATAACCCAAAAGGATTATCATTGAGAATACTTATGAATTCTGTCAGGAGGTCCTCCGGGCCATTCCATACAAAGAATATATCATCTATATATCTGGACCAGTGGGATATAAATTGGGTGAGATGTTTGTGGTTCTCGTGGAATACCACTGTTTCCTCCCACCAGCCCAGATATATATTTGCGTATGTAGGGGCACAACACGTGCCCATGGCCGTACCACAAGTTTGTAAATAGAATTTGTCATCAAAGACAAAAAAATTATGCGTTAACACAAATTCCAACAACTTGAGTATAAACTCCTTAGCCTCCTGACTCATTATGGTATTTTTTTCCAGATAGTAAGAGACCGCTCTACACCCCCATTCAGTTTTAATACTAGTGTAGAGCGACTCTACATCACATGTTACCAACAATGAAGAATTCATGTCAAGTTTTAAATCATTTACTTTATTTAAAAGATGCATTGTGTCCCTTGTATATGATGGAAGGGATTCCACAATGTATCTGAGCCTAGCATCGATATATCTGCTTGCTTTCTCCGTTAGGGAGCCTATCCCGGAGACTATCGGTCTTCCGGGTGGCTTGGAGACATCTTTATATATTTTTGGTAATAGATAAAGTGTAGCTATTATGGGTTGTTTGGTCTCAAGGAAATTAAATTCTTTCTGATCAATTATGCTTTCTGTTAGGGCTGACTTTATCAGTTTGTTATAACTGTTTAAAAACATATCCATAGGATTACATAACAGAGTCTTGTAATTCATAGGGTTGTTTAATTGGCGTAAAGCTTCTTCCCGGTACATAGTATCAGGCCAGATAACAATGTTCCCTCCTTTATCACTCCCCTTAATCTGCACATTTTTCATTTCAGTTAACTGTTTCAGTGCCTGGCTTTCCTCTTTAGTTAGATTATAGTTAGATTTTCCTATATGTTCTTGAATCTGAAGGATGTCTTGGCACACTAGATTAAGAAAGGTTAGTGCACTGTGTGAGGTATTATTTGGAGGGACAAATTTAGATTTAGCCTTTAAAATAGATCGCCAACTATTGCTCTTTTCAGTTTCCACATTACTGATAGATTCCTCTAACAGTGATATTAGGTCGCTAATGGCTGATTGATCAGCATCATTCAATTGATCATAGTCTGAGTTGTTAAAGTATTTTTTCAACAAAACCTTCCTGGTGAAAAGATGTATATCTTTAATTGCCTCAAATTTATTAAAAGGTGGTGTGGGTATAAAGGATAGGCCTTTTTTAAGGACTGATGTTTGTTCTGGGGTCAGAGTTAAATTCGAGAGATTAATGATATTTAATTCAGTGGTGTTTATTTCTTGTGATATGATGTTTTCTGTGTGAATTTCACTTGCCTCCTGGTTCTGGGTTTTGCTTTTGCGCCCCCTTCTAGTTCTACGCCTAAAGGGATACTAGCATCTTTTATTTTGTGAGGCTTAATTCTGTTTTTAAGGATAGGTCTGGGTATAGATTCTCCATCGGATGCTTCTACATCAGTACTCTCCCCTTCTCTATCAGAGGTATCTATATCAGAATTTACATTAGTGTTTTTACCCCATGAGTAAATGTTTTCTGAGGAATAGTCTTTGAGGTCTCTATCAATTTTTCGTTCTTTCTTTTCTGATATAAAGCGTGCAAACTTTTCTACTTCAGCCTTAATTTTTTTATAAGATTTTTGAAAATCCTCATTAACCTCATATTGTTTCAATTCATCACAAATAGTAGTAATTCCCTCATTAATTTCTTTTAGTTTATCTAACTCATGTTCCGTTAGATACCCCATAAGTTTAAGTGAGCACTCGGTAAGTGCAGTTTCCCACTTTAGTTTAAATTCTGGTTTGAAATCTTTAAAAGAAGGAAACAATTTTAAACGTAATCCTCGTGGGATGACATTATTTTCTTTATAAAAGTTGTACATGCCAATATTCCATTGCTTTTTGATTTGTTTCCTTCTTATCTTTTTAAGTTGTTTTAAAGTATCAAACCATTCTAAAGTGTCATTCATCTCTGTAGGGGTTTTATTTTTTAACTCTGACGTTAAATTCGTAATATCATTAGTCCATTGGAGCATTTCTGCCCCTAAATCAAAAGAAGCCATTATATATAAAAAAGTGTGTGCTCTAGTTTATAGAAAATGTGAGTGCAATTCTCACATATAATATAATATTAGGAACCAACGAAAGAAACACAAACTGGCACTACACTGTGAATATAGGTGAGATAGGAATTAAAAATTCCGGTGCTGCCCCTCAAAAATTATATAGAAACAACAGGACAGGAAAGTAAGGGGTTACTATAGCACTCACTCTCACTCTAATAATGATTAAAGTAAAATCCTTAATACTTTATTTATCAAAAGTTAAAATCAGGATAGACATCCCTGATAGGTAAGTTACACTACCCACAACCACCTATATAATAATATTTAAAAGCAAAAGGGGCTCTCCTAACACTCTTCTGTTTCCTGGCCGATAACAGGAATCGTCGGCATCAGGTGACTGGAGTGATAGGATAAGCCTAGAAAGAACGTGCTGTACAAACGCGTTTCGGCTATTAGAAAGCCTTTCTCAATGTTTCACATTCAATATCTAAATGAATAAGCCGAGGCTCCGATGTTCGGAGCTTAATATATCCCCAAAACACCGGTTAGCAGCCAATCCGAGGCATATACCAAGTTCCGCCTTCAGATCCTCCAATCGGTTACGGGCTTAATTCACGCCCATAAGAAAACATCCATCCGATTGGAGCTATGCCGCATACCTCGTCACTGGTGTTCAGTTTATTATGCACACTCCACGTCCATAAGAAAGTCTCCTTCTGATTGGAGTAATGCCTTACATCATATCATTGGTTCGATGTCGGACTTAATGAACTGTGCATAAAATACTGTTAAAGCCTCAGGTTAAAATAACCATAAATAGCATTTACTTATTATTTTCCAAACTGTCATCTTTCCAAAATCATAAGAGATTATGTAATGCTTATATGAAGAATTGAAAGCAGGTTACTGCTGACGAATTTACTTCATCAAGTTAGTTAGTTCTGTAGTTTGCAGGCATACATTGTTCTGCACTTAGATTTCTCATGCCATTATAAAAATATGTGTTAGTATATGATCAATACCAGTATTAAATCACTTAAAGATGAGACATATCCTCTTGTATCCAACTATACACATAATACCATTATTATATTAAACTACGGCCACATTGATTATCTTTCAAAAAACAAAGGGACAAAATTTGTATGTTATCCCAGAGATTGAGGACATTCAGTTATATGTGGGTTGATAGTTACTAATTAGGATCTCTTGTCGTTTGTGATTACTTAACTACATCTTACACACATTACTAAATCAACTTCAGTGTCTGACAGTAATGGAAATTTACTGGTCAGTTATATACAGGTATTTGACATACATTAATTGGTACAAAGCTAGAAAGTATATAAAGAAATACCCACAAACACCCCCAGCAGGACCTAGTAGAAGCTTTTAATTGCCTCCAAACTATGACCATAAAAAGGGGGTACGTGGGTCTAATGTGTTCCATATACATATAGCTCTTAAAGGTATATCCACCTGTTATTATAAAAAAAACTATTCTAGCAGATGTTTGTGTATTATCCTCGGATTCTTGGAAAATTATGGAACATAATAGAATCCTCAGGTATAATAGTTATTTAAAGTTTAACATTTCATACTGCTACATAGAATAGCAATTATACATAAATGATTATAATTATGACCTGTAAATGCTACCGGTTATTTTAGATATACACCCAGTAATTGTTGAATTCATTCATACCATTCGGTATGACCGTGTTCAGATTAAAGACCCATTTAGTTTCCTTCTTAAGGAGTTTTTGTTCAGTTTCCCCCCCTCTTATACCTGGTATAAGTTTTTCAAGACCCCAACATCGCATTACATTGGTATTCCCATTATGAGATTGCAGAAAGTGTTTAGCCACACTAGTAATTTGTTTTTTCTTTTCCACATCTCTATGGGCTGTCCTTATATTACTTAGATGTTCGGTCATGCGTGTGCCAAGGCTGCGTGTCGTCATACCAACGTATAATAAATTACAACTGCAAGATAAACAGTAAATCACGTTTGTACTCTGACAATTAATGTGTTCTTGAATGGCCCACGTTTTACCAAATCTATCCACTATAGATTGTTTTTTTACCATGTGTTGGCACACTTTACAGTGCCCGCATGCAGAAGACCCCTTATATATAGGATTCCTTTTAGCATTTCTATCGTAGTGACTGTTCACCAACTTGTCACAAAGATTATTAGCTCTCCTATATGTTATTAAGGGCCTGTTAGGTAACAATGGTTTTAATAGGGTGTCTTGGGTAAGGACATGCCAATGTGTTTGAAGAATGTTTGAGATCTCATTACTTACAGGTGAGAAGGTGGTAATAAATCTCAGGGGGGTGTCATTTGTCTTTAATCTCGGAGTTAATAACTCATTACGGTCTTTGCGTAAAGCATTGTGGTATGCTTTAGCAAGTAATTTCCTAGAGTACCCACTTTCAAGTAGTCTCTGTTTCAGATCTCTAGCTGACTCTTTAAAATTCTCAATGGTACTGCAATTACGTCTCAAACGTATATATTCCCCCATGGGTAATCCCCTGATAGTATTCGGGTGATGGTAACTACTAGCATGCAGGATATTGTTTGTTGATGTAGGTTTTCTGTATGCATTGGTTATAATTGCATTGTCAGACTTTTGTATATACAGATCTAAAAATTCCACTTTCGATCTTTCTACAGTTGAAGTCAGATATAACCCAAAAGGATTATCATTGAGAATACTTATGAATTCTGTCAGGAGGTCCTCCGGGCCATTCCATACAAAGAATATATCATCTATATATCTGGACCAGTGGGATATAAATTGGGTGAGATGTTTGTGGTTCTCGTGGAATACCACTGTTTCCTCCCACCAGCCCAGATATATATTTGCGTATGTAGGGGCACAACACGTGCCCATGGCCGTACCACAAGTTTGTAAATAGAATTTGTCATCAAAGACAAAAAAATTATGTGTTAACACAAATTCCAACAACTTGAGTATAAACTCCTTAGCCTCCTGACTCATTATGGTATTTTTTTCCAGATAGTAAGAGACCGCTCTACACCCCCATTCAGTTTTAATACTAGTGTAGAGCGACTCTACATCACATGTTACCAACAATGAAGAATTCATGTCAAGTTTTAAATCATTTACTTTATTTAAAAGATGCATTGTGTCCCTTGTATATGATGGAAGGGATTCCACAATGTATCTGAGCCTAGCATCGATATATCTGCTTGCTTTCTCCGTTAGGGAGCCTATCCCGGAGACTATCGGTCTTCCGGGTGGCTTGGAGACATCTTTATGTATTTTTGGTAATAGATAAAGTGTAGCTATTATGGGTTGTTTGGTCTCAAGGAAATTAAATTCTTTCTGATCAATTATGCTTTCTGTTAGGGCTGACTTTATCAGTTTGTTATAACTGTTTAAAAACATATCCATAGGATTACATAACAGAGTCTTGTAATTCATAGGGTTGTTTAATTGGCGTAAAGCTTCTTCCCGGTACATAGTATCAGGCCAGATAACAATGTTCCCTCCTTTATCACTCCCCTTAATCTGCACATTTTTCATTTCAGTTAACTGTTTCAGTGCCTGGCTTTCCTCTTTAGTTAGATTATAGTTAGATTTTCCTATATGTTCTTGAATCTGAAGGATGTCTTGGCACACTAGATTAAGAAAGGTTAGTGCACTGTGTGAGGTATTATTTGGAGGGACAAATTTAGATTTAGCCTTTAAAATAGATCGCCAACTATTGCCCTTTTCAGTTTCCACATTACTGATAGATTCCTCTAACAGTGATATTAGGTCGCTATTGGCTGATCGATCAGCAAAAGCATAATTGATCAGAAAGAATTTAATTTCCTTGAGACCAAACAACCCATAATAGCTACACTTTATCTATTACCAAAAATACATAAAGATGTCTCCAAGGCCTATCCTTTATACCCACACCACCTTTTAATAAATTTGAGGCAATTAAAGATATACATCTTTTCACCAGGAAGGTTTTGTTGAAAAAATACTTTAACAACTCAGACTATGATCAATTGAATGATGCTGATCAATCAGCCATTAGCGACCTAATATCACTGTTAGAGGAATCTATCAGTAATGTGGAAACTGAAAAGAGCAATAGTTGGCGATCTATTTTAAAGGCTAAATCTAAATTTGTCCCTCCAAATAATACCTCACACAGTGCACTAACCTTTCTTAATCTAGTGTGCCAAGACATCCTTCAGATTCAAGAACATATAGGAAAATCTAACTATAATCTAACTAAAGAGGAAAGCCAGGCACTGAAACAGTTAACTGAAATGAAAAATGTGCAGATTAAGGGGAGTGATAAAGGAGGGAACATTGTTATCTGGCCTGATACTATGTACCGGGAAGAAGCTTTACGCCAATTAAACAACCCTATGAATTACAAGACTCTGTTATGTAATCCTATGGATATGTTTTTAAACAGTTATAACAAACTGATAAAGTCAGCCCTAACAGAAAGCATAATTGATCAGAAAGAATTTAATTTCCTTGAGACCAAACAACCCATAATAGCTACACTTTATCTATTACCAAAAATATATAAAGATGTCTCCAAGCCACCCGGAAGACCGATAGTCTCCGGGATAGGCTCCCTAACGGAGAATGCAAGCAGATATATCGATGCTAGGCTCAGATACATTGTGGAATCCCTTCCATCATATACAAGGGACACAATGCATCTTTTAAATAAAGTAAATGATTTAAAACTTGACATGAATTCTTCATTGTTGGTAACATGTGATGTAGAGTCGCTCTACACTAGTATTAAAACTGAATGGGGGTGTAGAGCGGTCTCTTACTATCTGGAAAAAAATACCATAATGAGTCAGGAGGCTAAGGAGTTTATACTCAAGTTGTTGGAATTTGTGTTAACACATAATTTTTTTGTCTTTGATGACAAATTCTATTTACAAACTTGTGGTACAGCCATGGGCACGTGTTTTGCCCCTACATACGCAAATATATATCTGGGCTGGTGGGAGGAAACAGTGGTATTCCACGAGAACCACAAACATCTCACCCAATTTATATCCCACTGGTCCAGATATATAGATGATATATTCTTTGTATGGAATGGCCCGGAGGACATCCTGACAGAATTCATAAGTATTCTCAATGATAATTCTTTTGGGTTATATCTGACTTCAACTGTAGAAAGATCGAAAGTGGAATTTTTAGATCTGTATATACAAAAGTCTGACAATGCAATTATAACCAATGCATACAGAAACCCTACATCAACAAACAATATCCTGCATGCTAGTAGTTACCATCACCCGAATACTATCAGGGGATTACCCATGGGGGAATATATACGTTTGAGACGTAATTGCAGCACCATTGAGAATTTTAAAGAGTCAGCTAGAGATCTGAAACAGAGACTACTTGAACATGGGTACTCTAGGAAATTACTTGCTAAAGCATACCACAATGCTTTACGCGAAGACCGTAATGAGTTATTAACTCTGAGATTAAAGACAAATGACACCCCCCTGAGATTTATTACCACCTACTCACCTGTAAGTAATGAGATCTCAAACATTCTTCAAACACATTGGCATGTCCTTACCCAAGACACCCTATTAAAACCATTGTTACCTAACAGGCCATTAATAACATATAGGAGAGCTAATAATCTTCGTGACAAGTTGGTGAACAGTCACTACGATAGAAATGCTAAAAGGAATCCTATATATAAGGGGTCTTCTGCATGCGGGCACTGTAAAGTGTGCCAACACATGGTAAAAAAACAATCTATAGTGGATAGATTTGGTAAAATGTGGGCCATTCAAGAACACATTAATTGTCAGAGTACAAACGTGATTTACTGTTTATCTTGCAGTTGTAATTTATTATATGTTGGTATGACGACACGCAGCCTTGGCACACGTTTGACCGAACATCTAAGTAATATAAGGACAGCCCATAGAGATGTGGAAAAGAAAAAACAAATTACTAGTGTGGCTAAACACTTTCTGCAATCTCATAATGGGAATACCAATGTAATGCGATGTTGGGGTCTTGAAAAACTTAAACCAGGTATAAGAGGGGGGGAAACTGAACAAAAACTCCTTAAGAAGGAAACTAAATGGGTCTTTAATCTGAACACGGTCATACCGAATGGTATGAATGAATTCAACAATTACTGGGTGTATATCTAAAATAACCGGTAGCATTTACAGGTCATAATTATAATCATTTATGTATAATTGCTATTCTATGTAGCAGTATGAAATGTTAAACTTTAAATAACTATTATACCTGAGGATTCTATTATGTTCCATAATTTTCCAAGAATCTGAGGATAATACAAAAACATCTGCTAGAATAGTTTTTTTTATAATAACAGGTGGATATACCTTTAAGAGCTATATGTATATGGAACACATTAGACCCACGTACCCCCTTTTTATGGTCATAGTTTGGAGGCAATTAAAAGCTTCTACTAGGTCCTGCTGGGGGTGTTTGTGGGTATTTCTTTATATACTTTCTAGCTTTGTACCAATTAATGTATGTCAAATACCTGTATATAACTGACCAGTAAATTTCCATTACTGTCAGACACTGAAGTTGATTTAGTAATGTGTGTAAGATGTAGTTAAGTAATCACAAACGACAAGAGATCCTAATTAGTAACTATCAACCCACATATAACTGAATGTCCTCAATCTCTGGGATAACATACAAATTTTGTCCCTTTGTTTTTTGAAAGATAATCAATGTGGCCGTAGTTTAATATAATAATGGTATTATGTGTATAGTTGGATACAAGAGGATATGTCTCATCTTTAAGTGATTTAATACTGGTATTGATCATATACTAACACATTTTTATAATGGCATGAGAAATCTAAGTGCAGAACAATGTATGCCTGCAAACTACAGAACTAACTCACTTGATGAAGTAAATTCGTCAGCAGTAACCTGCTTTCAATTCTTCATATAAGCATTACATAATCTCTAATGATTTTGGAAAGATGACAGTTTGGAAAATAATAAGTAAATGCTATTTATGGTTATTTTAACCTGAGGCTTTAACAGTATTTTATGCACAGTTCATTAAGTCCGACATCGAACCAATGATATGATGTAAGGCATTACTCCAATCAGAAGGAGACTTTCTTATGGACGTGGAGTGTGCATAATAAACTGAACACCAGTGACGAGGTATGCGGCATAGCTCCAATCAGATGGATGTTTTCTTATGGGCGTGAATTAAGCCCATAACCGATTGGAGGATCTGAAGGCGGAACTTGGTATATGCCTCGGATTGGCTGCTAACCGGTGTTTTGGGGATATATTAAGCTCCGAACATCGGAGCCTCGGCTTATTCATTTAGATATTGAATGTGAAACATTGAGAAAGGCTTTCTAATAGCCGAAACGCGTTTGTACAGCACGTTCTTTCTAGGCTTATCCTATCACTCCAGTCACCTGATGCCGACGATTCCTGTTATCGGCCAGGAAACAGAAGAGTGTTAGGAGAGCCCCTTTTGCTTTTAAATATTATTATATAGGTGGTTGTGGGTAGTGTAACTTACCTATCAGGGATGTCTATCCTGATTTTAACTTTTGATAAATAAAGCATGAAGGATTTTACTTTAATCATTATTAGAGTGAGAGTGAGTGCTATAGTAACCCCTTACTTTCCTGTCCTGTTGTTTCTATATAATTTTTGAGGGGCAGCACCGGAATTTTTAATTCCTATCTCACCTATATTCACAGTGTAGTGCCAGTTTGTGTTTCTTTCGTTGCTATTTCTGAATCCCAGAGAAGCTTTCACAGCCATCTGTGTTATGATTGCACAAGTGTTTTATATATAATTTTAGTGAGAAACCCAAAGTTTGTGAAAAAGTTAACTTTTTTTTACTATAGGGATCACAGAGAAGATTTTACATCTATTTGTATACTCTCTGCTCTATCCATCATAAATTTCAGCCACTTTAAGATGCTGTTGTTAAAAAATGTAACCATCCACTTGTAATAACAGGTGTGGGTTATTCTCAGGGGTGGACTGACAAGTCGGGCAAATCGGCACTTGTCCGAGGGCCCAGCATCTGTTCAAAGAGCAGTTAGTGCGCCTGTACAGGACTGACAAATCTGTCTCTGTCAGACTCAGTGACTTAGTCAATCAGTGTGAGGCGCTTTGCTGGCGACTGCAGACAGTCACTGTCAGAATGAGCTTATTAGAGCTATGGTCCGGACAGGCTGACTGACAGTGACAGCATCATCCTCATTCCTCAAAACAGTGCTGCCTGTGCACAGCACCTTTTATCCCAACATTCAAAGATCCAACTTGAACAGTTATTTCAGGTAAAACGGAATCTCTCTTGTTGGTCTGTAATAATGTGTCATGTCTTATAAATCCCATTTGATGATACAGTTTGTTCCATTTGATGATACAGTTGTTAATGCAGAAATAATAATATGCGGGTTGTGGCTTACATTTCTATTAGTGAGGAGCATATGTTTGTGTTGAGGGATTCAGACAGGTCTTATACATTCTATCAGTGCCAATTAACTGAAAAACAGTACACTGTTTCTACAAGTGTGTCTCTTTGCACCTGGAAAAAACAAAATAATCCTTAATAAAAAATTCCAGTGGGAGGCATATGTCCCCTTCCCATCCAGATGCCCATGTGCACATACATAAAAAATAAGCATTAAGCCAGAGAGCACATGTCTGCATGGGAATTGTATGGATTAATATTGACTCATTATTTGCTAACAGGGTATCCAATCCTCAGGATCTCCAGATTTTAGCTGTATCTCTATTCGAGAATAGATGAGTTAGTTTAGACATTTTCATAGGTTCTACAGTGAGATTCCAACATTGTGTTCTGTTTGTAGCAATCAAAGACTTTACTTAGTATACCACTACTATAAATGCTTCATGAGGTAATACATACACGGCACATATGACCTAGCGCTGTCTAGCTGTGAAAAAAATGTCAAAATGCACTGAGATAAGTGGCGGCCTTCAAGGGCCTAGAAAGTAGCAAATGATCCTACCTAGGTTTAGAGTTCAATAAAGAATACCAAGAGAACAAAGCAAATTTGATTATAAAAGTAAATGGGAAAATATAATTATTAAAAATGTAATGCCCAATCTGAATTCTAAAAGTTTAATTTTGACTTGACTGTCGCTTTAAATCAGAATGCAACATGCTCAGTGTTAATGGTACTTGTTGTGACCTTACCCTGTGTTTAAGCAGAATGTGGTACCTTTATGTCATAATAAAGCACTTGGCCATCCGCTTCACATTCTCTTTCATAAGACATAAGCACACACATGACTCATTACTTAGACAAATGAGGGGAGAGATTATCCCCTTTCTGTGTGTGATTTGTCTCAGAAGAGTGTACACATTTGTGTGTCTGTTGTTGGGTTATACAGTGCAGGAAGAAAAACATTTTTTTTCTTTGGGCACAATGCAGCACTTGTTGATTTATATTTTGTTCTATCTTATTAAAATATTTAAGGAAAATAAATTGTATCTCTTTATATAGCAATTAAAAACTTGACAGGGGAGGGGCATATGAGGTGGGAGGAGCACACATGGTGGGAGGGGCAATAGGGTGGAGGAGGGGCATTAGGTTGGAGGAAGGGCAGAGGAGGTGGGTGGAGCAAAAAGGGGGTGAGGGAGCCCTGTCACACTTTTGCCCGGGGGCCCTGGTTGGTCTCAGTCTGCCCCTGGTTATTCTTTTTTAGAGACCTAGTCCTCCTGTTAAAAACAGAAAGAAAAATCTAGTTGAAATGGTTATAGATTTGAATAATTTTAATTCAAAGGAGAAGCAGGAAAGAAAAACTTCATTTTACCCACTTCTAGACTCATTGATAACAGATATTGACCAGCGATTTGAGCAGGAGAATCACAAAATTGTAACAGCAAAACCTTGAAAGGAAAAAATTGAGAATAAATTTAAAGTATCTTTGGATAATTTGGGAGCAGAAGTTGAATTGCTTCAAGGTTATGATGGATCGGTTCCTAAAGGTAGCACCACAAACACCACCAGGGAGTGTCTTGATTGGCTAAAAAAATCAGATCGGTCTTGCATTTTCCAGGCCCTTTATAAAACTATTCAGTGTTTCACAGTTTTTCCTTTAACAAATTGTTTGTGCAAAAGAGTCTTTTCCAAACTATCACATGTGAAAAAAACAAGTTAAAGGGACACTACAGTAAGAACAAGAGTATTATGATTCAGATAAAAACATGCAATTGAATTTTTTTTTTCCAATTTACTTCCATTATCAAATTGTGAACATTATTTTTATAGGCGCGCTTTCTGAGGCTCTAGTCCTACTGAGCATGTGCAAAGTCCATTGAATATACGTTTATACATTTTGTGATACAAGGGGAAATTCTATTATTTTGGATATTTACCAATACATTTTCTACTGCTCACTTTAAATTCAAAGTGCTGTATTATTGAGTATTTGTTAGTTATTCAATGTTTCTGTATTTAGTGGTCCTTTAAGAAGTTCAGTGTATCAACAGCCCCTTATTTCACTGACAATTTAATACATTGAGCAAAAACTGGCTTCCTCATTTTAAAGGGATATGAAACCCCAATTTTTTCTTTAATGATTCGAATAGAGCATGTGATTTTAAACAACTTTCAAATTTATTCTATTATAACATTTTCTTCTCTTGGAATACTTTGTTGAAAAGCAGGGATATAAGCTTAGGAGCTGGCCCATTTCTGAAGCACTATATGGCAGCAGTTTTGAAAGAATGTTATACATTTGCAAGAACACTAGAAGGCATCACTATTTTCTGCCATGTAGTGCTCCAGATGCCTATCCCAACAATCTCATTTCCATTAACCCACAGCACTTATCCCCTCTCTTTTCTTGTGCCCTCTGGAATGCACGCTCTGTCTGTTTACAACTGTTCATGACATGTTTGTTTCTAATGCTTTCAATCTTCTAGCAATTACTGAAACCTGGCTATCTTCCTCTGACACTGCTTCCATTGCTGCTCTAACGCACGCCGGTCTCCACTTTAGCCACACACCTAGGTCAGGTGAGAGACATGGTGGCGGTGTTGGAATCTTACTATCCCCCTCCTGCTCCTATCAGCACCTGCATCCTCATCCATCTCTCTCCTTCTCCTCCTTTGAAGTCCACTGCATCCACATTTTCTCTCCTTTTTAATACATTGAATAATAACTACTGAGAATGAAGTGAGTTCCCTAATATCTTCCTCACACCTCACTACCTGCCCACTTGACCCTATCCCTTCACATCTAATATCTTCTCTGTCTTCTACCCTCATCCCAGCTCTTACTCACATTTTCAACTGATCCCTTACTACTGGTTCATTTCCATCATCCTTCAAACATGCAAAGGTCACCCCCATCCTCAAAAGACCCTCCCTCAACCCCAATTCTTCTGCAAACTACCGCCCCATAGCACTGCTTCCGCTAGCTTCAAAAGTCCTGAAAAAACTAGTTTTCGATCGCCTAACCAACTTCCTATCCTCCAACTCATTGCTTGACCCCCTGCAATCTGGCTTCCGTCCCCAACACTCAACTGAGACTGCCCTCACCAAGGTTACTAATGATCTTCTTTCTGCTAAAAACAATGGCCACTATTCTATACTTATCTTACTTGACCTGTCTGCTGCCTTTGGCACTGTTGACCATCCCCTCCTCCTACGGACTCTCAGCTCCCTTTGGCTTTGTGACATTGCCCTCTCCTGGATCCACTCTTATCTCTCAAATAGGTCCTTTTCTGTCTCATTTGCTGGCGACTACTCCTCTCCATTACCTCTGTCTGTTGGAGTACCTCAAAGCTCTGTTAAGACCCTCTACTTTTCTCTATTTATACTTCTTCTCTGGGTAAACATATCAGTAGCTATGGCTTCAACTATCACTTCTATGCTGATGATACTCAGATCTACCTATCCACCCATGCACTCTCTCCTTCTGTCCTTTCCCACATCAGCGACTGCTTATCTGGCATTTCTTCCTGGATGGCCTCTCACCACCTAAAAACCAACATGTCCAAGACTGATCTTCTTCTAATACCCCCATCTAATTCTACTCCAGTTTCTAACTTTACTATTACTGTTGGTGACACCACTATCTGCTCATCACCCCAAGTCTGCTGCCTAGGAGTTACACTTGACTCCAATCTGTCCTTCATACCCCACATCCAATTGCTCTCTTCATCCTGTCACAACCACCTACGCAATATCTCCAAAATTCTTCCTTTTCTGAGTGCTGAAACTACTAAACATCTAATCCATTCCCTAGTAATTTCCCGGCTTGACTACTGTAAAAACCTACTAACTGGCCTTCCTCTCTCCCGTCTCCCCCCTCTTCAATCTATCCTAAATGCCTCTGCTAGGCTAATCCACCTCTCCCAACGCTCTGTATCCGCTGCACCCCTCTGTGAGTCCCTTCACTGGCTCCCCATTCACAGCAGAATTAAATTCAAAATTCTCACTCTGACCTACAAAGCCCTTACCAATGCAGCCCCCCCCCCCTACAACAACAATCTACTCCTTGCCTCTTCTATCATCACCTCCTCCCATGCTAGACTACAGGACTTCTTTCGTGCAGCACCAACTCTATGGAACGCACTTCCTCGAGCTGTCAGACTTTCCCCCAACCTCTCCCCCTTTAAACGTTCCCTAAAGACCTTCTTGTTCAGGGAAGCCTATAACCAAATCAGTAACTAATGAATTCCACTTGCCTAATAGTTGCCCTCATCTAACTCCACACTAACATCATTCCCACCTTTGCGGTCCCCACCTCCTGTTTCTCACCCTCCTACCCATTTAGATTGTAAGTTCCCACGGGAACAGGGCTCCCAATTACCCCTGTATTTCTTTGTTAAATTTTGTCTGGTGTCTCATATTGTACTGTCCTTTTATCTTTGTTACCCATGGACAGTGCTGCGGAATCTGTTGGCGCTTTATAAAGAAATAATAATAATAATCTATGTATCTCTTCCACACACAATATCATGGGAATGAAGCAAATTTGATAATATAAGTAAATTGTAAACTTTTTTTTTTTTTTTAAATGGTATGGTCTGTCTGAATCAAAAAATACATTTTTTGGTTTTCATATCCCTTTAAGTCTTTTACACCCAGATGAAGGGCTTCTCATTTTCTAGGGAAGATGGAGAATCATTTAATCTGTTTTCATTTTTTGAGTTCTCTGGTTATAAATATGTACTAATTTTATTTCATATTTGTTGCATATGTATCTTTCAGTAAACTTCTTTATTTCAAACTTTGTTTTGTTTAATTTTCTTTTCTTTACAATTAATTAAAATGAATGTCCTTTCCCTGGGTGCACACCCTAATGACATCTACTGCACATACCTTATGATTCTGGCCATTTGCACTTCCCTGTGTAGTTGCTGATTTATACTATTTGTATATAAAAATTACTTTAATGTCTTTTTAAACTAAAGAAAAGTTATAGCAATATATTAAAGCAATTTCAGTTGTGACAGGGAGGTATTCAGCCTGTACAGTACATAGATTTTATTGAGTGTGTAGCTATGGTCTTTTCTGTTTTGCAGCAACATCTTTGGATGGTCATTACATAGTAATGATGCTCATGAACTGGAAGGACACTTTTTCCATTAATATATGAAGATCTCAAACTGAGTAGGTCTCTGACATATTATTTTTGCTTTGCTCATACTTGTGGGTGGCTGCTTCACGCTGGGTATCTTTCCCATTCTTGGTGCTGTTCATTTATCACTTTCACATTTTGTATTTTAATACATTTTATTTTAAAGTGTCAATCTTTTAAGAATACAGCACTAAAAATACAAGGGATTTTCCTCCCATGTTCTAAAATATAAAACATTCATTTATTTGTTTATAATAAGTTTCAAAGTTTAACAATTGAATTGTTTACTTTATTTATATATTTAATTTCAAATATATATATATCAAAATATTGGTAAAATTATGTTAAATGGGAAAAAATAGCTGCTAAAATATAAAATACACAAAAAACATAGATAAATAATAATAAAAATAATACCAACATAACAATAATAATATTTAAATGTATGAATATAGACTATAATACCCCCCAAACAATAATTAGATATAAATATTTATGATTTTATACCATATGCATTAGAATTTAATCTCTACATCCCACATACTCTATATTTAAAATAATTGTCAAAAGCATTTAAAACTGAATGTGAGACTGGAAGAAATACTATGTAAAGCAGTGAAATAAATATTGAAAGTGTATTGTAAAGGTTTTTCTTTCATGTAATTAACAAGAGTCCATGAGCTAGTGACGTATGGGATATACATTCCTACCAGGAGGGGCAAAGTTTCCCAAACCTTAAAATGCCTATAAATACACCCCTCACCACACCCACAAATCAGTTTTACAAACTTTGCCTCCAAGGGAGGTGGTGAAGTAAGTTTGTGCTAGATTCTACGTTGATATGCGCTCCGCAGCAAGTTGGAGCCCGGTTTTCCTCTCAGCGTGCAGTGAATGTCAGAGGGATGTGAGGAGAGTATTGCCTATTGAATGCAGTGATCTCCTTCTACGGGGTCTATTTCATAAGGTTCTCTGTTATCGGTCGTAGAGATTCATCTCTTACCTCCCTTTTCAGATCGACGATATACTCTTATATTTACCATTTCCTCTACTGATTCTCGTTTCAGTACTGGTTTGGCTTTCTACAAACATGTAGATGAGTGTCCTGGGGTAAGTAAGTCTTATTTTCTGTGACACTCTAAGCTATGGTTGGGCACTTTATTTATAAAGTTCTAAATATATGTATTCAAACATTTATTTGCCTTGACTCAGAATGTTCAACTTTCCTTATTTCCAGACAGTCAGTTTCATATTTGGGATTATGCTTTAAATTATCATATTTTGTCTTACCTCAAAAATTTGACTTTTTTCCCTGTGGGCTGTTAGGCTCGCGGGGGCTGAAAATGCTTCATTTTATTGCGTCATTTTTGGCGCGGATTTTTTTGGCGCAAAAATTCATTTCCGTTTCCGGCGTCATACGTGTCGCCGGAAGTTGCGTCATTTTTTTGACGTTATTTTGCGCCAAAAATGTCGGCGTTCCGGATGTGGCGTCATTTTTGGCGCCAAAAGCATTTAGGCGCCAAATAATGTGGGCGTCTTATTTGGCGCCAAAAAATATGGGCGTCGCTTTTGTCTCCACATTATTTCAGTCTCATTTTCA
Organism: Bombina bombina; assembly: GCF_027579735.1. Classification (NCBI taxonomy): domain Eukaryota; kingdom Metazoa; phylum Chordata; class Amphibia; order Anura; family Bombinatoridae; genus Bombina; species Bombina bombina. The sequence goes on along the minus strand of NC_069500.1, from coordinate 64,454,869 downwards.
TTTGCTTCTGGTTGCTAGAAGCTTGATGTTTGGCATTTTTTTCCCATTCCTGAAACTGTCTTATAAGGAATTTGATTTATTTTGCTTTATATGTTGTTTTTTCTCTTACATATTGCAAGATGTCTCACGTTGCATCTGAGCCAGAAGATACTACAGGAAAACCACTGCCTGCTGGATCTACCAAAGCTAAGTGTATCTGCTGTAAACTTTTGGTAGCTATTTCTCCAGCTGTTGTTTGTATTAATTGTCATGACAAACTTGTTAAAGCAGATAATATTTCCTTTAGTGATGTACCATTGCCTGTTGCAGTTCCCTCAACATCTAAGGTGCAGAATGTTCCTGATAACATAAGAGATTTTGTTTCTGAATCCATAAAGAAGGCTTTGTCTGTTATTTCTCCTTCTAGTAAACGTAAAAAGTCTTTTAAATCTTCTCTCTCTACAGATGAATTTTTAAATGAACACCATCATTCTGATTCTTTGGACTCTTCTAGTTCAGAGGATTCTGTCTCAGAGATTGATGCTGATAAATCTTCATATTTATTTGAGATGGAATTTATTCGCTCTTTACTTAAAGAAGTACTAATTGCTTTAGAAATAGAGGATTCTAGTCCTCTTGATACTAATTCTATACGTTTGGATAAGGTTTTTAAAGCTCCTGCGGTTATTCCAGAAGTCTTTCCTGTTCCTAATGCTATTTCTGCAGTAATTGCTAAGGAATGGGATAAATTGGGTAATTCATTTACTCCTTCTAAACGTTTTAAGCAATTATATCCTGTTCCGCCTGACAGGTTAGAATTTTGGGACAAAATCCCTAAAGTTGATGGGGCTATTTCTACCCTTGCTAAACGTACTACCATTCCTACGTCAGATGGTACCTCGTTTAAGGATCCTTTAGATAGAAAAATTGAATCTTTTCTAAGAAAAGCTTATCTATGTTCAGGTAATCTTCTTAGACCTGCTATATCATTGGCTGATGTTGCTGCAGCTTCAACTTTTTGGTTGGAAACTCTAGCGCAACAAGTAACAAATCGTGATTCTCATGATATTATTATTCTTCTCCAGCATGCTAATAATTTCATCTGTGATGCCATTTTTGATATTATTAGAGTTGATGTTAGATTTATGTCTCTGGCTATCTTAGCCAGAAGAGCTTTATGGCTTAAGACTTGGAATGCTGATATGGCTTCTAAATCAACTCTACTTTCCATTTCTTTCCAGGGAAACAAATTATTTGGTTCTCAGTTGGATTCTATTATTTCAACTGTTACTGGTGGGAAAGGAACTTTTTTACCACAGGATAAAAAATCTAAAGGTAAAAACAGGGCTAACAATCGTTTTCGTTCCTTTCGTTTCAACAAAGAACAAAAGCCTGATCCTTCGTCCTCAGGAGCAGTTTCAGTTTGGAAACCATCTCCAGTCTGGAATAAATCCAAGCCTGCTAGAAAGGCAAAGCCTGCTTCTAAGTTCACATGAAGGTACGGCCCTCATTCCAGTTCAGCTGGTAGGGGGCAGGTTACGTTTTTTCAAAGAAATTTGGATCAAATCTGTTCACAATCTTTGGATTCAGAACATTGTTTCAGAAGGGTACAGAATTGGTTTCAAGTTGAGACCTCCTGCAAAGAGATTTTTTCTTTCCCATGTCCCAGTAAATCCAGTGAAAGCTCAAGCATTTCTGAATTGTGTTTCAGATCTAGAGTTGGCTGGAGTAATTATGCCAGTTCCAGTTCCGGAACAGGGGATGGGGTTTTATTCAAATCTCTTCATTGTACCAAAGAAGGAGAATTCCTTCAGACCAGTTCTGGATCTAAAATTATTGAATCGTTATGTAAGGATACCAACGTTCAAGATGGTAACTGTAAGGACTATATTGCCTTTTGTTCAGCAAGGGAATTATATGTCCACGATGGATTTACAGGATGCATATCTGCATATTCCGATTCATCCGGATCATTATCGGTTCCTGAGATTCTCTTTTCTGGACAAGCATTGCCAGTTTGTGGCTCTACCGTTTGGCCTTGCTACAGCTCCAAGAATTTTCACGGGGATTCTCGGTGCCCTTCTGTCTGTAATCAGAGAACAGGGTATTGTGGTATTTCCTTATTTGGACGATATCTTGGTACTTGCTCCGTCTTTACATTTAGCAGAGTCTCATACGAATCGACTTGTGTTGTTTCTTCAAGATCATGGTTGGAGGATCAATTTACCAAAAAGTTCTTTGATTCCTCAAACAAGGGTAACCTTTCTGGGTTTCCAGATAGATTCAGTGTCCATGACTCTGTCTTTAACAGACAAGAGACGTCTAAAATTGATTACAGCTTGTCGAAACCTTCAGTCACAATCATTCCCTTCGGTAGCCTTATGCATGGAAATTCTAGGTCTTATGACTGCTGCATCGGACGCGATCCCCTTTGCTCGTTTTCACATGCGACCTCTTCAGCTCTGTATGCTGAACCAATGGTGCAGGGATTACACGAAGATATCTCAATTAATATCTTTAAAACCGATTGTTCGACACTCTCTAACGTGGTGGACAAATCACCATCGTTTAATTCAGGGGGCTTCTTTTGTTCTTCCGACCTGGACTGTAATTTCAACAGATGCAAGTCTCACAGGTTGGGGAGCTGTGTGGGGATCTCTGACGGCACAAGGAGTTTGGGAATCTCAGGAGGTGAGATTACCGATCAATATTTTGGAACTCCGTGCAATTTTCAGAGCTCTTCAGTTTTGGCCTCTTCTGAAGAGAGAATCGTTCATTTGTTTTCAGACAGACAATGTCACAACTGTGGCATACATCAATCATCAAGGAGGGACTCACAGTCCTCTGGCTATGAAAGAAGTATCTCGAATTTTGGTTTGGGCGGAATCCAGCTCCTGTCTAATCTCTGCGGTTCATATCCCAGGTGTAGACAATTGGGAAGCGGATTATCTCAGTCGCCAAACGTTGCATCCGGGCGAATGGTCTCTTCACCCAGAGGTATTTCTTCAGATTGTTCAATTGTGGGGGCTCCCAGAGATAGATCTGATGGCCTCTCATCTAAACAAGAAACTTCCCAGGTATCTGTCCAGATCCCGGGATCCTCAGGCGGAGGCAGTGGATGCATTATCACTTCCTTGGAAGTATCATCCTGCCTATATCTTTCCGCCTCTAGTTCTTCTTCCAAGAGTAATCTCCAAGATTCTGAGGGAATGCTCGTTTGTTCTGCTAATAGCTCCGGCATGGCCTCACAGGTTTTGGTATGCGGATCTTGTCCGGATGGCATCTTGCCAGCCATGGACTCTTCCGTTAAGACCAGACCTTCTGTCACAAGGTCCTTTTTTCCATCCGGATCTGAAATCCTTAAATTTAAAGGTATGGAGATTGAATGCTTGATTCTTGGTCATAGAGGTTTCTCTGACTCCGTGATTAATACTATGTTACAGGCTCGTAAATCTGTATCTCGAGAGATATATTATAGAGTCTGGAAGACTTATATTTCATGGTGTCTTTCTCATCATTTTTCTTGGCATTCTTTTAGAATACCGAGAATTTTACAATTTCTTCAGGATGGTTTGGATAAGGGTTTGTCCGCAAGTTCTTTGAAAGGACAAATCTCTGCTCTTTCTGTTCTTTTTCACAGAAAGATTGCTATTCTTCCTGATATTCATTGTTTTGTACAAGCTTTGGTTCGTATAAAACCTGTCATTAAGTCAATTTCTCCTCCTTGGAGTTTGAATTTGGTTCTGGGAGCTCTTCAAGCTCCTCCGTTTGAACCTATGCATTCATTGGACATTAAATTACTTTCTTGGAAAGTTTTGTTCCTTTTGGCCATCTCTTCTGCTAGAAGAGTTTCTGAATTATCTGCTCTTTCGTGTGAGTCTCCTTTTCTGATTTTTCATCAGGATAAGGCGGTGTTGCGAACTTCTTTTGAATTTTTACCTAAAGTTGTGAATTCCAACAACATTAGTAGAGAAATTGTGGTTCCTTCATTATGTCCTAATCCTAAGAATTCTAAGGAGAAATCATTGCATTCTTTGGATGTTGTTAGAGCTTTGAAATATTATGTTGAAGCTACGAAATCTTTCCGTAAGACTTCTAGTCTATTTGTTATCTTTTCTGGTTCTAGGAAAGGCCAGAAAGCTTCTGCCATTTCTTTGGCATCTTGGTTGAAATCTTTAATTCATCTTGCCTATGTTGAGTCGGGTAAAACTCCGCCTCAAAGAATTACAGCTCATTCTACTAGGTCAGTATCTACTTCCTGGGCGTTTAGGAATGAAGCTTCGGTTGACCAGATCTGCAAAGCAGCAACTTGGTCTTCTTTGCATACTTTTACTAAATTCTACCATTTTGATGTATTTTCTTCTTCTGAAGCAGTTTTTGGTAGAAAAGTTCTTCAGGCAGCGGTTTCAGTTTGAATCTTCTGCTTATGTTTTTTGTTAAACTTTATTTTGGGTGTGGATTATTTTCAGCAGGAATTGGCTGTCTTTATTTTATCCCTCCCTCTCTAGTGACTCTTGTGTGGAAAGATCCACATCTTGGGTAGTCATTATCCCATACGTCACTAGCTCATGGACTCTTGTTAATTACATGAAAGAAAACATAATTTATGTAAGAACTTACCTGATAAATTCATTTCTTTCATATTAACAAGAGTCCATGAGGCCCACCCTTTTTTGTGGTGGTTATGATTTTTTTGTATAAAGCACAATTATTCCAATTCCTTATTTTATATGCTTCGCACTTTTTCTTATCACCCCACTTCTTGGCTATTCGTTAAACTGATTTGTGGGTGTGGTGAGGGGTGTATTTATAGGCATTTTAAGGTTTGGGAAACTTTGCCCCTCCTGGTAGGAATGTATATCCCATACGTCACTAGCTCATGGACTCTTGTTAATATGAAAGAAATGAATTTATCAGGTAAGTTCTTACATAAATTATGTTTTTTTAACTAGGCAGAATTCTAAATTCCATGGTGATTTACATTTTGAGTTTGATCTACTCTTAAAATGTAAACTTAAAGGGACATAAAACAAGTTGGGATCGAGACAAAATATAATAATATGTACTTTAATTACTTTACCTGGAAATTTATACTGCAGTGCCTGGCCATTAACCCTTTCTTTTTAGTTTCTGAATTGTAAAGCTAACTCCCCCTGACATTTCCTTCTATGGGTGTATCTATATCAATTGTTGTTTTGGTAGAATGCAAAAATGCATAAGGATTATCTGCTGGAGCATGCCTAGAAGCTAGGAACTCAGTTGAAATACAATGCCTGTGTCTAAACACTGATAAGGGGGTGGATTTCGCTTCCCCAGGCAGCTTAGCTATGTCATTCATTTTACTAATTTTTGAAAATTATTTTAAAATACTTGCCAGCAATTTTTAAACAATTTTTTTTGCAAACTATTTTTAATTAATTAGCCCTTTTAGGATATGCACATATTTCAACCTGTTTTATGTCCCTTTAACCTTGTACATTAATAAAAGTTTAAAGCTAAAAATATAATAACATCTGTATATATTATTTTGATACTCCATAGACTATAAACTTTGTGAAACTGCTGTTACAATGCAATTGTCCAATAATATTTGTTTTATATTAGAACTTTTTGATATAAACTCAAAACTGTATTTACCAGATTTACTCACAAAGAATTCACAACTGCCTGAAATCAACTCTATGTTTTCTTCAGAGAGCAGATGTTTGAACAAGCTTCAGCCTATTAATCTACAAATTATAGAAACAGATGTTTACACGTGTTTACATTTTCAATCAAGTATTTGAGCCATTTGTAGTCTTTAGATGGACCATGAGGAAGGGAGTGTGGTTCCTAAGTTAATTAAGGCTCATAACTACTGTGAAAAATAGCTGAAAGCATGGTAAGTCTTCAACAATAGTTTCCAACTAGGGATAAATTATTTAAGTAAAGGAAATAAAGAAGAACTGAGAAAGTGCCCTGCCAGTGCTGAAAGGGGACAAATAAGTGTGCTAGAATGCAATTTTAAAGGTTACAACACAGACGAAAGCAGGCGGCTGACTAACAGCACGATATATGTTAAAGATTCCAAAAGATCGTAGGCTGTAATGAGGTTGACTTGTAGCGGTGAAATAGCCAGCAGCTATCTGCAGTGTCCTCTTCATGTAGAGGAGATACAGCATGCCGAGGAAGAGGGAGCATTATTGATGCTTTTGCCTCGGGGAGGGAAACAAATAATGGATGTGTGAGAGAGGCTGTGCTTTGTCATCAAACGAGGGGCTTGAAAGATGGGTTACTAGAATATTATCAGTCATTCCATGATCAAGATGTAATGCTGGCCAGCTTTTCCCTCTTGCTCTTTTTTTTATTTTAACGACACCCAGATGTAACTATTCTAGATTCAAATAATGTCTTTTTTAAATCTTCTGGATAAACAAACACTTTTTTTATCAGTTTGGGGAAAATATTAAATGGTAGCATTCTATTTTTTTTTTTTTTAACTTTTATTTTTATAGCCAGCAAACAATACATAAGCATTCAATATCACTCATAAGCCACACAGGGCTTAGTACACATTGGTATATAATGCAATACAAACAAAAAGAAAGAATATTGGCATACATATATAAAATAGAAATATTCATTGCCAATATGTAACATACTTATTGTCCTGTATGGCTTGCTGGGATTTTTTACCATTTTAATGACTAGACACAAAACTATAATGAACACTCTAATTTACAATTACCTAATAATAATTTTCTTAACCCTGAAAAACCCAAAATAACACAAAACAAAACAAAACAAAAAAAAAGAAGAAAACCCCCGTATGCGGGGATCTTTCCCTCGGACCCCTCCCCACCCGGGTCCGACTACCCCCTCCACCCTCCCGTACAATTACATCTCGAACTTATTTCTAGAAACCCTTCTCATACGTCCACCTCCTTTGCAGTTGACAACCAACTTGCAGGAAACAAATTGGATACCACCAGCTCAGCAAAAGAGATGGAGTTCAGAAAGGGGGCTAAGATACGTTTTTGTATTGAAAGTGGGTAGGATTTAACCACAGGTAGCCAGTCTAGCAAGAAGATTTTTATCCTTGCTTCTGTTGAAAAGACCGTATGATATGATTCAAATAATATCTGGTACTGTATTTCTTTAAGAAATACTGAGAAACTGGGTGCCACATGATCTTTCCAGCTCTTCAGTATTAAATGTCTTGTAATTAAAATAATAATATTCAAAATTTTTGAATGCCTTTTAGGCCTATGATCAGAGCTTGTAAGAAAAAATATATCCACTGCCGTATACTTATTATAGTCTTGATAACATTTACTATACCAGAACCAAATTTTTAACCACAATTGCTGTATTTTTGGACAAGTCCAAAATAAATGTAGGATATCTGCTTTAGGGAATACACAGCGAGAGCAGGCAAAGCTTTGTAGGGGATAAAATCTGGACATTTTCTCCGGTGAGAGATAATAATTATTTATAAGTTTCATATGTGATTCTTTCCATGCTGTAGATACCAATACCTTATCTATCATCCCAAAACTCTGTTTTATCCTATTCTGTTCTAGGTCTAGAAAATACCTGTTCCAAAAGTTATATAAATTATTTTCATGCAGATCCCCTTGCTTAGCTAGTATAACGTCATAGATTAAAGAAATTGGTGTAAACCCTAACGCAAATCTGCGTATGATATTCGTAATATCTGACCAATCCGATAAGGCTTTACTGTCCCATTTCTGTGAAAAAAACAAAATGTCGCAATTGGAAGTAAGCATATAAATTTGAGTTTGGAAGATTAAACTTCTGAAATAGTCCTTCCGAGGTCATTAATCTGTCAGAACCAAAAATTTGACATACATAGGAAAGACCAAGCTCAGCCCATTTTCTAAAAACCCCTTGAGCAATACCTGGCAAGAATTCTGGATTTCCTACAATGGGGAGAAACTCCAAGAATGCCAGCGATACCTTAAGATAGTTACAGATCTTCTGCCATGCAATAATAATATTTTTTATCGACCTTAATTTTGTAATATTAAAAGGTAGTTTCTTTAATGGGCAATGCAAAATAGCCTTTAATGCAAATGGTTTAACTAGAAATACCTCTAGATCTAATAAAGTAAAACGGTTGAGTTCTGTAATCCATTCAAAGGCAATTTTAGCCAAGGAAGCCCAGTTATATAGTCTGAAATCCAGAAGAGCTAGTTCTGCCATCTCTCGTTTTAGCATTAATTTCTTAAACGCAATGCGTGGTTTCCTATTCCCCCAGATAAATGGTAGCATTCTATCCTGCATTCTATCCTGTTCAAAAACACTCCCTTGTATAATAATACAACTAATAATAATCACGTAGCCTATATGTACATGACTATTACTATCTGTTTTAAAACCCCAAACTTTCGATAGATTTTATTTCAGTTGCAACTTTCATCATTTATTAAATCTACAAAAACCCTGTAAACGTCAATTGAATTTTATAAACAAATATAACAATTATTTTAAGATTTACCCATTTAGTGAATGTGTCTAAGTATTGAAAATGCTCTTAGGTGATTTTAGAAAAACTTAAAGGGACAGTCTAGTCAAAATTAGGGCATGCAATTTTAAAAAACTTTCTAATTCACTTTTATCATTAAATTTGCTTTGTTCCCTTGGTGGTATTGAAAAGCTAAACCCAGGTCGGCTCAAACTGATTTCTAAACCGTTGAAAACCGCCTCTTAGCTCAGAGCATTTTGAAAGTTTTTCACAGTTAGACAGTACTAGTGTCGCGATCGCTCAGCTGCTGATCGCTTCCTCTGGCTCAGCGCGGTAGCGCTTTCACTGGTTGCTTAGCAACCCTGTTCCTGTCGGCTCTTCCGATGACGTCAGGAGGCCTTCTTATTCCGGCGTCTCCTCTCATCGGTGCCTGTTTGTTGTTACTCTTGGGCTATGTGAGTACAAATTTATTCTTGTGATTCCTGAATTTGTGCCTGCTTATTCTAAACCCCTACCTGCCTGATATCATTGCTGGACACTGCTTTCCTGACTACTCTATTGGTTAACCCCTACTTGCCTGATAACACGTTTCTGGACACTGCTTACCTGACTACTCTATTGGTTAACCCCTACCTGCCTGATAACACGTTGCTGGACACTGCTTACCTGACTACTCTATTGGTTAACCCCTACCTGCCTGATAACACGTTGCTGGACACTGCTTACCTGACAACTCTATTGGTTAACCCTTACCTGCCTGATTACACGTTGCTGGACATTGCTTACCTGACTACTCTATTGGTTAACCCTTACCTGCCTGATTACCTGTTGCTGGACATTGCCTGCCTGATTACTCTATTGGTTAACCCTTTCTACACAAAGTTTCTTCTCCTGACCCTGCTGTGTCATCTACCAGTCTATTACTGTGAGTATATTATACTACAACTGTCGCAGGGTCAGGTCCTGGTATATACTCACTGTGCTAGGGTGTTATTAACCTCATTCTAGCATTTGGGTCTAACTCTGGACTTTACCTATCCTGACATTACAAACAGGCCATATAATGGACCCTGGTGAGTTATCCAGAGCAGTGGCTTTACAGGGACAGCTTCTTGGAACCCACTCTGCACACCTGCAATCCCTGGATTCTAAATTGGATCAAATAACTGCTCTTTTGCATAACCTTTCTCCTCCTTCTCAAGCCACGGCAACACCTGTTGTTCCTGCGGCCAGCTCTAACCCTGCATTTAATCCGCCACAATTTGCAGAACACTTCATTCCTAGAATTCCACTACCGGATAAATATGACGGCAATCCTGAAGATTGTCGAGGATTTCTTAATCAGTGCCGCCTTCACTTCAGAAATAATCCTCAGATGTTTATTTCCTCTTCCTCCAAGATCACCTTTTTAATTTCTCTTATGAAGGGTAAAGCCCTGGCTTGGGTTTCTCCACTGTTGGAAAAGGATGATCCTTTGCTCCAGGATTTTGACACTTTTGTATCTATATTTTCTTCTGTGTTTGATAAACCTGGTAGATCAGCGGCGGCTGAAGCAGGACTTTTAGATTTAAGACAAGGATCTCTTTCTGTAGCACAATACGCTATAGAATTCCGGACTTTAGCTGCTGAAACTATGTGGAATCATGGGGCACTGCATGCAGCATTTCGTAAAGGTCTTTGTGATCGTTTGAAAGACGAATTGGTTTATAGGGATCTTCCCGATTCCCTAGAAGATCTTATCAACCTATGTATCAAACTTGATGCTCGTTACTCTGAGCGTCTCCATGAACGTGACCATAATAGAAGATCCTTTATCAGAACTTCCTTTCGTCCTATGCCTCATTCTCCAAAACTTCCTACTCCAAACACTTCTATCTCTGAGGCAAGTGAACCCATGGAGGTTGGTGCTATTAAATTATCCGAAGCTGAACGTCTCAGAAGGCGTAATCTGGGACTATGTCTTTACTGCGGTATTAAGGGGCATATGTTAAAAGATTGTCCAACTCGTCCAGTAAAAGCCAGGGCTTAACTCCAGGAAGAGGGGCTGAGTTAAGCCAAAGTTCTTTTTCTTCCCTCAATCCCAAGCTGTTTGTTCCGGTAACTGTCCGCTTTGGCAACATCAAATTTCAGGCTCAAGCACTCATCGATTCTGGAGCTGCAGGAATGTTTATGGATTCAGAGTTTGTCAATGCTCTTCGTATTCCTTTGCTTTCCAAGAGCCAAATAATTAAAGTCACTACTGTCAGTGGTCAACCTTTAGGTTCTGGTTTCATTCGATATTCTACCATTCCTCTTCTCATGTCTGTAGGAGTACTTCATTCCAAAACCATTTGTTTTGACATCATTTTGGGACTTCCTTGGCTTCAACTACATGATCCAGTTTTTTCCTGGTCTAAAGGAGAGCTTGTTGCTTGGGGATCTTCTTGTTTCACTCAGTGTCTACGGAATGCTCCCAAAACTTCCAGTACTGTTGTGGCAGTCTTGGACGTTCCTGATTCTTTACCTGAACAATATCATTCTTTTTGTGATGTCTTTTCCAAAAAAGATGCTGAAGTATTACCTCCTCACCGGACCTTTGATTGACCCATTGACTTATTACCAGGAGCACCTCTACCTAAGGGTAAAACTTAACCACTTTCTCGTCAAGAAAATGTTTCACTTGAGGAATATATCAAGGATAATTTGGCCCAAGGTTTTATCCGCCCTTCTTCTTCTCCAGTAGGGGCAGGTTTCTTCTTTGTGGAAAAGAAAGATGGAGGTCTTCGTCCTTGCATTGATTATCGAGCTCTAAATCAAATCACAATCAAGAATTGTTATCCACTCCCTCTCATTCCCAAATTATTTGATCGTCTCCAGGGTGCTTCCATCTTTACCAAATTGGATCTTCGTGGGGCATATAATTTGGTCAGAATTTGTAAAGGGGATGAGTGGAAAACTGCCTTCAACACTAGGTTTGGACACTACGAATATTTAGTTATGCCTTTTGGTTTATGCAATGCCCCTGCAGTTTTCCAACATTTCGTTAATGAAATATTCAGAGACTATCTTAATCAATTCGTTATTATCTATCTTGATGATATTCTGATTTATTCCCGGACTGTACAGGATCACATTCATCATGTTACATTAGTACTCCAGAGATTACGTGAGAATTTTCTTTTTGCCAAGCTTGAAAAGTGTTCTTTTCATCAAGAATCTATTCCTTTCTTGGGTTACATTATTTCTCCGTCTGGATTCAAGATGGATTCTGACAAACTGTCGGCTATCCTAGACTGGCCTAGACCTACTTCCTTAAAATCTCTTCAAAGGTTCCTGGGGTTTGCCAATTACTATCGTAAGTTCATAAAGGACTTTGCTAACATCTCGGCACCCCTTACCGCTCTTACTAAAAAGGGTCAGGATTGCAAGCATTGGTCTGATCAAGCTGTACAGGCATTTGAATCTCTAAAGTCTGCATTTACTTCGGCTCCCATTCTTTGCCATCCTGTTCCGACTCTTCAATTCATTCTTGAAGTGGATGCTTCTCTGATTGCTGCTGGGGCAGTACTATCTCAGCGAAATCCTGTTTCTAGCAAGATTCTTCCTGTGGGATTTTTCTCCAAGAAGTTCAATACTTCCAAACTGAATTATGACGTTGGAAACAAAGAACTGTTAGCTATTAAAATGGCTTTGGAAGAATGGAGACATCTGCTTGAAGGCACTGTTCAACCGTTTCTTATACTCACAGACCATAAAAATCTTCTGTATCTTCATACTGCCAAACGCCTCAACTCACGTCAAGCCCGATGGGCTCTGTTCTTCTCCAGATTTAATTTTGTCCTCTCTTATATTCCTGGCTCTAAGAATACGAAAGCAGACGCTTTATCTAGACAATTTCTGGCTTCTGATTCTACACTTCTGGATTCTGAACCCATTCTTCGCCCTGCTAAAGTTCTGGCTCAGTTATCTACGTTTCCTTTACAAGCGTTACAGTCCGCTCAAGCTTCTGTTCCTTCATCTTATAACATATCTCCTGGGATCTTATTTGTACCTACTGAATTCCGCCTAAAACTTCTTCGTTGGGCTCATGATAATGTTCTGTCTGGACATCCAGGAGTACGTAATACTTTGTGGAAACTCAAACAACATGTCTGGTGGCCTTCCATGGGCAAAGATGTCAAGGATTATGTTGCAGCTTGTACTACCTGTACCTCAAATAAACAATCTTCATCATTACCTCTTGGGCTCTTACAACCTCTGCCTGTTCCGTACTATCCCTGGTCTCATGTTTCCATGGACTTTATTAAAGATCTTCCTAATTCAGCCGGAAACAAGACCATATGGGTTGTGGTAGACAGGTTTTCCAAAGCAGCTCATTTTGTTCCTTTAACTGGATTACCATCGGCCCAGAAACTCACTGAATTGTTTATACTCCATATCACCAGATTACATGGATTTCCTTTGGACATCGTTTCTGATCGAGGAGTTCAATTTGTCTCAAGATTTTGGAAATCTCTGTGCAAACAGTTTGGAGTTACCATATCTCTTTCTACTGCGCATCATCCTCAGTCCAACGGTCAAACTGAGCGGGTAAATCAATCTCTTGAGTCCTATCTCAGGCACTATGTTAATCATCAGCACTCCAATTGGTCGCAGCTTCTTCCTTTAGCAGAACTTGCTTACAATTCCCGCTTCAACTCTTCTTTACAGACTTCTCCTTTCAAGGCAGCCTATGGATTCGAACCTAGAACTTTTCCTATGTCTTCGGAGGTTCTGGAGTTCCTGGAGCAGATCGTACAGTGAGAAGTCTCTGTAAACACTGGAAGAAGATTCGGGAAATCCTTCTTCTCTCCACTCAAAAGTATAAATGATTTGATGATCGCAGACGCCGGAAGGCGCCCTCTTTTCGGACTGGAGACAAGGTTTGGATTTCCACCAGATTCCTCCGACTCAAACAACCCTGTGCTAAATTGGGTCCCAAATACATCGGACCATTCAGGATTGTTTCCAAGGTATGTTCTACTGCCTACAGGGTGGCTTTACCAGACAACTTGAAGATTCACCCTGTCTTTCACGTGTCTCTTCTTAAACCAGCACCGGTTTTCCACCAAATGTAGAGTTCCCTCTCCGTTCCTTGTGGATGGCACTTCGGAATTTGAGATCAGTCAAATTCTTGATTCCAGATTAAGGGGTAACCGTCTGTACTATTTGGTCCATTGGAAGGGATATCCCATCACTGAACGTTCTTGGGAACCTACTTCTCATGTCCGTGCCTCTGCTTTGATCAAACAGTTCCACGCCCAGAATCCTTCAAAGCCTGTTCGTGTTCCCCGGAGGGGTCCTTGAGGTGGGGGCACTGTCGCGATCGCTCAGCTGCTGATCGCTTCCTCTGGCTCAGCGCGGTAGCGCTTTCACTGGTTGCTTAGCAACCCTGTTACTGTCGGCTCTTCCGATGACGTCAGGAGGCCTTCTTATTCCGGCGTCTCCTCTCATCGGTGCCTGTTTGTTGTTACTCGTGGGCTATGTGAGTACAAATTTATTCTTGTGATTCCTGAATTTGTGCCTGCTTATTCTAAACCCCTACCTGCCTGATATCGTTGCTGGACACTGCTTTCCTGACTACTCTATTGGTTAACCCCTACCTGCCTGATAACACGTTGCTGGACACTGCTTACCTGACTACTCTATTGGTTAACCTCTGCCTGCCTGATAACACGTTGCTGGACACTGCTTACCTGACTACTCTATTGGTTAACCCCTACCTGCCTTATAACACGTTGCTGGACACTGCTTACCTGACTACTCTATTGGTTAACCCCTACCTGCCTGATAACACGTTGCTGGACACTGCTTACCTGACTACTCTATTGGTTAACCCCTACCTGCCTGATAACACATTGCTGGACACTGCTTACCTGACAACTCTATTGGTTAACCCTTACCTGCCTGATTACACGTTGCTGGACATTGCTTACCTGACTACTCTATTGGTTAACCCTTACCTGCCTGATTACCCGTTGCTGGACATTGCCTGCCTGATTACTCTATTGGTTAACCCTTTCTAGACAAAGTTTTTTCTCCTGACCCTGCTGTGTCATCTACCAGTCTATTACTGTGAGTATATTATACTACAACTGTCGCAGGGTCAGGTCCTGGTATATACTCACTGTGCTAGGGTGTTATTAACCTCATTCTAGCATTTGGGTCTAACTCTGGACTTTACCTATCCTGACAACTAGTTCATGTGTGTCATATAGTTAACATTGTGCTCACTCCCGTGGAGTTATTTAGGTGTCTGCACTGATTGGCTAAACTGCATGTCTGTCAAAAGCAATGAGATCGGGGGGCAGTCTGCATAGGCTTAGATACAAGGTAATCACAGAGGTAAAACATATATTAATATAATTGTGTGGCTATGCAAAACTGGCGAATGGGTAAAAAAGGGATTATCTATCTTTTTAAACAATAACAATTCTGGTGTAGACTGTCCCTTTAAGTTCCTTTATGACTTTAATTTATACAATTTCTACAACAGGTAATGAGTAAGACCCAACAGTAATTCATTTTTAAGAAACAGAAAAAGAATGGTTAAATGAATAGATTATTTTTTTACAATCACATTGTCAGGCCCCTCAAGGCAATTACAGCCACTAGTACAGCAAGTACAGGAGACTCAGCAGGCACAGGAAACCCAGCGTGTACAGTTGGTGAGGCTGTGACAGGATACCAGGTAAGTGCAGCTGGTACAGCAGAAGTCAGGAAAGTGGTATCAGAAACAAGGTAAGCATAAGCTTGTTGCAACACAGGATACAAGAAAAGAACTGAGAGCAGGTAAGTACAAGGTAAACTACTCAATACCGGGCAATCTGTTCTCTAAAAAGAACTGATAATAATAACTCAGTCCAGAGTGGTGGAATTATATAGGAACGCCTACCCCTGTGACCATTTATGTGGTAGTTCCTCCTTATGTCAGGTACTTAACGCTCCAGCGACAGGCTACTGCTTCGCCATTCCTCTGCGTTGCTATTTGTAATCCAGTCATTGGAAGGGTCCATTCAGCAGACATTAAAACAAAAGTTGTTTGGAATGTTTTAAAGGGCCTCTAAAAGTGCTAATTAGTTATTGGTTATTTCATTGTGAAGAGCCTGAATTTCCTGCTCTTGTCCTGTACTTCCTGTTATGACCCTGGTCGGATTTCTAGGCATTGTCCCTTGCCTGACTTACTGTTGTGTTGCCTGCTTTGGACTGTCAGTCTGGTTGTTGACCCTTACAAAAACTACCTGGATTATCTCTCTGCCTGCTTCTATTGTTATGATGCCAGGTTCCTGCTTATTCCTCATTCCTGACTCCAACTTGTTTTCTGACTACTCTCCTGAGCGTCTCCTTGGCTCTGGTTCCAGTCTTGCCATAAAGTTATATAATAATAATATAATTATAATAATAATAATAATTTGCGATTTATATAGCGCTTTTCTCCCTGTGAGACTCAAAGCACTTTACGAAATATACCAACATAAGACATAAAAGTTAGGAGTTTCTGAAGGTCAGATAAGCGGACTGAATGCCTGATGGAAGAGGTGGGTCTTTAGCTTTTTTTTTAAAAGTCTGTAAGGACGGTGCCTCTCTGATTGCACTTGGTAAAGAGTTCCAAAAAGTAGGGGCAGCGTGGCCGAATGCTCTGGAGCCTGAGTTTGTCCTTATTCTTGGCACTGAGAGGAGGGATGTGTTGGCTGATCTAAGTGAACGGGATGGGATGTAGGGTGTCAGGAGCTCTTTCAGGTACTGTGGGCCTTGGTTGTTTAAGGCTTTGAAGGTCAGCAGGCCAATTTTAAAATATGTTCGCCATTTAATTGGAAGCCAATGCAGGGAGTGGAGAACAGGTGTTATGTGGCAGGAGCTAGTTTGATTGGTCAATAGTCTGGATGCTGCATTTTGTACTGTCTGAAGGCGATGGGGTTCTTTTTTTGGGAGGCCCAAGTAAAGTGCATTGCAGTAATCTAGCCTAGAGGATTCAAATGCATGGATTAATGTTGGCATATCATCTGGTGGAATTAAGTGTTGTATCCAGGCTATGTTTTTCAGATGAAAGTAGGCAGATTTTATTACGGAGGAAATCTGCTGTTTAAAAGATAGTCCAGCGTCAATCAGCACTCCGAGGTTTCGTACCTTTGCTGAACTAACGAGTTTAGAGCCTCCAAGCTCCAGGCCAGTTGGATGATCGTGGGATATTTTTGATGCCCGGGGTCCCCTCACCAAGAGTAACTCTGTTTTGTCCGGGTTCACTTTGAGACAGCTAGCATTCATCCATTCTATGAGGTCTGTTAAGCAATTGTTTATGCGGCATGCTGGGTCTGTAGTATCTGGAGCAAAGGAGAAGTAGAGTTGTGTGTCATCAGCGTAACAATGATACCTTAGGCCATGTCGGTTAATGATGTCCCTCAGTGGTAGTAGTAAGTAAATTGCGAATAGCATGGGAGACAGGATAGATCCTTGTGGAACTCCGCAGGCCAGTTCTGTTGGTGCTGATGAGCTTGATCCTGATATTACTCTCTGTGATCTACCAGCAAGGAAAGATTTAAACCAGTTAAGGACTGTGCCTCCTAGACCACAGATGTACTGCAAGCTCTCTATTAGAATCCTATGGTCAATGGTGTCAAATGCAGATGAGAGATCCAGGAGGATTAGAATGGAGTAATCACCTTTGTCTCTTGCCATGAGGAGATCATTTAGCACTTGGACTAGCGCTGTTTCAGTGCTGTGGCGGCATCTGAAGCCTGACTGGAAAGGATCGAATATGTTTAGGCGTGATAGATGGGCTTGAGTTGCCACTACTTTTCCAATTACTTTCCCCAGAAATGGGAGGTTGGATACTGGTCTATAATTAGCCATGCAGTCTGGGTCTAATAAAGGTTTCTTTTGGAGTGGTTTTACCACAGCTTCTTTTAGAGGATCTGGGAAGTCTCCTGTTTTTAGTGAACACTGCACTATTTTTGTGAGGACCGGGGCGAGTGTTTCAATGCATCCAGATATGAGCTGAGTTGGAGAAGGGTCTAAGTCACACGGAAACAAGACCATATGGGTTGTGGTAGACAGGTTTTCCAAAGCAGCTCATTTTGTTCCTTTAACTGGATTACCATCGGCCCAGAAACTCGCTGAATTGTTTATACTCCATATCACCAGATTACATGGATTTCCTTTGGACATCGTTTCTGATCGAGGAGTTCAATTTGTCTCAAGATTTTGGAAATCTCTGTGCAAACAGTTTGGAGTTACCATATCTCTTTCTACTGCGCATCATCCTCAGTCCAACGGTCAAACTGAGTGGGTAAATCAATCTCTTGAGTCCTATCTCAGGCACTATGTTAATCATCAGCACTCCAATTGGTCGCAGCTTCTTCCTTTAGCAGAACTTGCTTACAATTCCCGCTTCAACTCTTCTTTACAGACTTCTCCTTTCAAGGCAGCCTATGGATTCGAACCTAGAACTTTTCCTATGTCTTCGGAGGTTCTGGAGTTCCTGGAGCAGATCGTACAGTGAGAAGTCTCTGTAAACACTGGAAGAAGATTCGGGAAATCCTTCTTCTCTCCACTCAAAAGTATAAACGATTTGATGATCGCAGACGCCGGAAGGTGCCCTCTTTTCGGACTGGAGACAAGGTTTGGATTTCCACCAGATTCATCCGACTCAAACAACCCTGTGCTAAATTGGGTCCCAAATACATCGGACCATTCAGGATTGTTTCCAAGGTATGTTCTACTGCCTACAGGGTGGCTTTACCAGACAACTTGAAGATTCATCCTGTCTTTCACGTGTCTCTTCTTAAACCAGCAGTCTCTAACCGGTTTTCCACCAAATGTAGAGTTCCCTCTCCGTTCCTTGTGGATGGCACTTCGGAATTTGAGATCAGTCAAATTCTTGATTCCAGATTAAGGGGTAACCGTCTGTACTATTTGGTCCATTGGAAGGGATATCCCATCACTGAACGTTCTTGGGAACCTGCTTCTCATGTCCGTGCCTCTGCTTTGATCAAACAGTTCCACGCCCAGAATCCTTCAAAGCCTGTTCGTGTTCCCCGGAGGGGTCCTTGAGGTGGGGGCACTGTCGCGATTGCTCAGCTGCTGATCGCTTCCTCTGGCTCAGCGCGGTAGCGCTTTCACTGGTTGCTTAGCAACCCTGTTCCTGTCGGCTCTTCCGATGACGTCAGGAGGCCTTCTTATTCCGGCGTCTCCTCTCATCGGTGCCTGTTTGTTGTTACTCGTGGGCTATGTGAGTACAAATTTATTCTTGTGATTCCTGAATTTGTGCCTGCTTATTCTAAACCCCTACCTGCCTGATATCGTTGCTGGACACTGCTTTCCTGACTACTCTATTGGTTAACCCCTACCTGCCTGATAACACGTTGCTGGACACTGCTTACCTGACTACTCTATTGGTTAACCTCTGCCTGCCTGATAACACGTTGCTGGACACTGCTTACCTGACTACTCTATTGGTTAACCCCTACCTGCCTGATAACACGTTGCTGGACACTGCTTACCTGACTACTCTATTGGTTAACCCCTACCTGCCTGATAACACGTTGCTGGACACTGCTTACCTGACTACTCTATTGGTTAACCCCTACCTGCCTGATAACACGTTGCTGGACACTGCTTACCTGACAACTCTATTGGTTAACCCTTACCTGCCTGATTACACGTTGCTGGACATTGCTTACCTGACTACTCTATTGGTTAACCCTTACCTGCCTGATTACCCATTGCTGGACATTGCCTGCCTGATTACTCTATTGGTTAACCCTTTCTACACAAAGTTTCTTCTCCTGACCCTGCTGTGTCATCTACCAGTCTATTACTGTGAGTATATTATACTACAACTGTCGCAGGGTCAGGTCCTGGTATATACTCACTGTGCTAGGGTGTTATTAACCTCATTCTAGCATTTGGTTCTAACTCTGGACTTTACCTATCCTGACAACTAGTTCATGTGTGTCATATAGTTAACATTGTGCTCACTCCCGTGGAGTTATTTAGGTGTCTGCACTGATTGGCTAAACTGCATGTCTGTCAAAAGCAATGAGATCGGGGGGCAGTCTGCATAGGCTTAGATACAAGGTAATCACAGAGGTAAAACATATATTAATATAATTGTGTGGTTATGCAAAACTGGCGAATGGGTAAAAAAGGGATTATCTATCTTTTTAAACAATAACAATTCTGGTGTAGACTGTCCCTTTAAGTTCCTTTATGACTTTAATTTATACAAGTCATAAAGGGTAAGACCCAACAGTAATTCATTTTTAAGAAACAGAAAAAGAATGGTTAAATGAATAGATTATTTTTTTACAATCACATTGTCAGGCCCCTCAAGGCAATTACAGCTACTAGTACAGCAAGTACAGGAGACTCAGCAGGCACAGGAAACCCAGCGTGTACAGTTGGTGAGGCTGTGACAGGATACCAGGTAAGTGCAGCTGGTACAGCAGAAGTCAGGAAAGTGGTATCAGAAACAAGGTAAGCATAAGCTTGTTGCAACACAGGATACAAGAAAAGAACTGAGAGCAGGTAAGTACAAGGTAAACTACTCAATACCGGGCAATCTGTTCTCTAAAAAGAACTGATAATAATAACTCAGTCCAGAGTGGTGGAATTATATAGGAACGCCTATGGCGATGGGGTTCTTTTTTTGGGAGGCCCAAGTAAAGTGCATTGCAGTAATCTAGCCTAGAGGATTCAAATGCATGGATTAATGTTGGCATATCATCTGGTGGAATTAAGTGTTGTATCCAGGCTATGTTTTTCAGATGAAAGTAGGCAGATTTTATTACGGAGGAAATCTGCTGTTTAAAAGATAGTCCAGCGTCAATCAGCACTCCGAGGTTTCGTACCTTTGCTGAACTAACGAGTTTAGAGCCTCCAAGCTCCAGGCCAGTTGGATGATCGTGGGATATTTTTGATGCCCGGGGTCCCCTCACCAAGAGTAACTCTGTTTTGTCCGGGTTCACTTTGAGACAGCTAGCATTCATCCATTCTATGAGGTCTGTTAAGCAATTGTTTATGCGGCATGCTGGGTCTGTAGTATCTGGAGCAAAGGAGAAGTAGAGTTGTGTGTCATCAGCGTAACAATGATACCTTAGGCCATGTCGGTTAATGATGTCCCTCAGTGGTAGTAGTAAGTAAATTGCGAATAGCATGGGAGACAGGATAGATCCTTGTGGAACTCCGCAGGCCAGTTCTGTTGGTGCTGATGAGCTTGATCCTGATATTACTCTCTGTGATCTACCAGCAAGGAAAGATTTAAACCAGTTAAGGACTGTGCCTCCTAGACCACAGATGTACTGCAAGCTCTCTATTAGAATCCTATGGTCAATGGTGTCAAATGCAGATGAGAGATCCAGGAGGATTAGAATGGAGTAATCACCTTTGTCTCTTGCCATGAGGAGATCATTTAGCACTTGGACTAGCGCTGTTTCAGTGCTGTGGCGGCATCTGAAGCCTGACTGGAAAGGATCGAATATGTTTAGGCGTGATAGATGGGCTTCAGTTGCCACTACTTTTCCAATTACTTTCCCCAGAAATGGGAGGTTGGATACTGGTCTATAATTAGCCATGCAGTCTGGGTCTAATAAAGGTTTCTTTTGGAGTGGTTTTACCACAGCTTCTTTTAGAGGATCTGGGAAGTCTCCTGTTATTAGTGAACACTGCACTATTTTTGTGAGGACCGGGGCGAGTGTTTCAATGCATCCAGATATGAGCTGAGTTGGAGAAGGGTCTAAGTCACACGGAAACAAGACCATATGGGTTGTGGTAGACAGGTTTTCCAAAGCAGCTCATTTTGTTCCTTTAACTGGATTACCATCGGCCCAGAAACTCGCTGAATTGTTTATACTCCATATCACCAGATTACATGGATTTCCTTTGGACATCGTTTCTGATCGAGGAGTTCAATTTGTCTCAAGATTTTGGAAATCTCTGTGCAAACAGTTTGGAGTTACCATATCTGTTTCTACTGCGCATCATCCTCAGTCCAACGGTCAAACTGAGCGGGTAAATCAATCTCTTGAGTCCTATCTCAGGCACTATGTTAATCATCAGCACTCCAATTGGTCGCAGCTTCTTCCTTTAGCAGAACTTGCTTCAACTCTTCTTTACAGACTTCTCCTTTCAAGGCAGCCTATGGATTCGAACCTAGAACTTTTCCTATGTCTTCGGAGGTTCTGGAGTTCCTGGAGCAGATCGTACAGTGAGAAGTCTCTGTAAACACTGGAAGAAGATTCGGGAAATCCTTCTTCTCTCCACTCAAAAGTATAAACGATTTGATGATCGCAGACGCCGGAAGGCGCCCTCTTTTCGGACTGGAGACAAGGTTTGGATTTCCACCAGATTCATCCGACTCAAACAACCCTGTGCTAAATTGGGTCCCAAATACATCGGACCATTCAGGATTGTTTCCAAGGTATGTTCTACTGCCTACAGGGTGGCTTTACCAGACAACTTGAAGATTCACCCTGTCTTTCACGTGTCTCTTCTTAAACCAGCAGTCTCTAACCGGTTTTCCACCAAATGTAGAGTTCCCTCTCCGTTCCTTGTGGATGGCACTTCGGAATTTGAGATCAGTCAAATTCTTGATTCCAGATTAAGGGGTAACCGTCTGTACTATTTGGTCCATTGGAAGGGATATCCCATCACTGAACGTTCTTGGGAACCTGCTTCTCATGTCCGTGCCTCTGCTTTGATCAAACAGTTCCACGCCCAGAATCCTTCAAAGCCTGTTCGTGTTCCCCGGAGGGGTCCTTGAGGTGGGGGCACTGTCACGATCGCTCAGCTGCTGATCGCTTCCTCTGGCTCAGCGCGGTAGCGCTTTCACTGGTTGCTTAGCAACCCTGTTCCTGTCGGCTCTTCCGATGATGTCAGGAAGCCTTCTTATTCCGGCGTCTCCTCTCATCGGTGCCTGTTTGTTGTTACTCGTGGGCTATGTGAGTACAAATTTATTCTTGTGATTCCTGAATTTGTGCCTGCTTATTCTAAACCCCTACCTGCCTGATATCGTTGCTGGACACTGCTTTCCTGACTACTCTATTGGTTAACCCCTACCTGCCTGATAACACGTTGCTGGACACTGCTTACCTGACTACTCTATTGGTTAACCTCTGCCTGCCTGATAACACGTTGCTGGACACTGCTTACCTGACTACTCTATTGGTTAACCCCTACCTGCCTGATAACACGTTGCTGGACACTGCTTACCTGACTACTCTATTGGTTAACCCCTACCTGCCTGATAACACATTGCTGGACACTGCTTACCTGACTACTCTATTGGTTAACCCCTACCTGCCTGATAACACGTTGCTGGACACTGCTTACCTGACAACTCTATTGGTTAACCCTTACCTGCCTGATTACACGTTGCTGGACATTGCTTACCTGACTACTCTATTGGTTAACCCTTACCTGCCTGATTACCCATTGCTGGACATTGCCTGCCTGATTACTCTATTGGTTAACCCTTTCTACACAAAGTTTCTTCTCCTGACCCTGCTGTGTCATCTACCAGTCTATTACTGTGAGTATATTATACTACAACTGTCGCAGGGTCAGATCCTGGTATATACTCACTGTGCTAGGGTGTTATTAACCTCATTCTAGCATTTGGGTCTAACTCTGGACTTTACCTATCCTGACAACTAGTTCATGTGTGTCATATAGTTAACATTGTGCTCACTCCTGTGGAGTTATTTAGGTGTCTGCACTGATTGGCTAAACTGCATGTCTGTCAAAAGCAATGAGATCGGGGGGCAGTCTGCATAGGCTTAGATACAAGGTAATCACAGAGGTAAAACATATATTAATATAATTGTGTGGTTATGCAAAACTGGCGAATGGGTAAAAAAGGGATTATCTATCTTTTTAAACAATAACAATTCTGGTGTAGACTGTCCCTTTAAGTTCCTTTATGACTTTAATTTATACAATTTCTACAACAGGTAATGAGTAAGACCCAACAGTAATTCATTTTTAAGAAACAGAAAAAGAATGGTTAAATGAATAGATTATTTTTTACAATCACATTGTCAGGCCCCTCAAGGCAATTACAGCCACTAGTACAGCAAGTACAGGAGACTCAGCAGGCACAGGAAACCCAGCGTGTACAGTTGGTGAGGCTGTGACAGGATACCAGGCAAGTGCAGCTGGTACAGCAGAAGTCAGGAAAGTGGTATCAGAAACAAAGTAAGCATAAGCTTGTTGCAACACAGGATACAAGAAAAGAACTGAGAGCAGGTAAGTACAAGGTAAACTACTCAATACCGGGCAATCTGTTCTCTAAAAAGAACTGATAATAATAACTCAGTCCAGAGTGGTGGAATTA
This sequence comes from Bombina bombina, assembly GCF_027579735.1. Classification (NCBI taxonomy): domain Eukaryota; kingdom Metazoa; phylum Chordata; class Amphibia; order Anura; family Bombinatoridae; genus Bombina; species Bombina bombina. The sequence continues at coordinate 64,431,074 of NC_069500.1, read as the reverse complement.
TATAGGAACACCTACCCCTGTGACCATTTATGTGGTAGTTCCTCCTTATGTCAGGTACTTAACGCTCCAGCGACAGGCTACTGCTTCGCCATTCCTCTGCATTGCTATTTGTAATCCAGTCATTGGAAGGGTCCATTCAGCAGACATTAAAACAAAAGTTGTTTGGAATGTTTTAAAGGGCCACTAAAAGTGCTAATTAGTTATTGGTTATTTCATTGTGAAGAGCCTGAATTTCCTGCTCTTGTCCTGTACTTCCTGTTATGACCCTGGTCGGATTTCTAGGCATTGTCCCTTGCCTGACTTACTGTTGTGTTGCCTGCTTTGGACTGTCAGTCTGGTTGTTGACCCTTACAAAAACTACCTGGATTATCTCTCTGCCTGCTTCTATTGTTATGATGCCAGGTTCCTGCTTATTCCTCATTCCTGACTCCAACTTGTTTTCTGACTACTCTCCTGAGCGTCTCCTTGGCTCTGGTTCCAGTCTTGCCATAAAGTTATATAATAATAATATAATTATAATAATAATAATAATTTGCGATTTATATAGCGCTTTTCTCCCTGTGAGACTCAAAGCACTTTACGAAATATACCAACATAAGACATAAAAGTTAGGAGTTTCTGAAGGTCAGATAAGCGGACTGAATGCCTGATGGAAGAGGTGGGTCTTTAGCTTTTTTTTAAAAGTCTGTAAGGACGGTGCCTCTCTGATTGCACTTGGTAAAGAGTTCCAAAAAGTAGGGGCAGCGTGGCCGAATGCTCTGGAGCCTGAGTTTGTCCTTATTCTTGGCACTGAGAGGAGGGATGTGTTGGCTGATCTAAGTGAACGGGATGGGATGTAGGGTGTCAGGAGCTCTTTCAGGTACTGTGGGCCTTGGTTGTTTAAGGCTTTGAAGGTCAGCAGGCCAATTTTAAAATATGTTCGCCATTTAATTGGAAGCCAATGCAGGGAGTGGAGAACAGGTATTATGTGGCAGGAGCTAGTTTGATTGGTCAATAGTCTGGATGCTGCATTTTGTACTGTCTGAAGGCGATGGGGTTCTTTTTTTGGGAGGCCCAAGTAAAGTGCATTGCAGTAATCTAGCCTAGAGGATTCAAATGCATGGATTAATGTTGGCATATCATCTGGTGGAATTAAGTGTTGTATCCAGGCTATGTTTTTCAGATGAAAGTAGGCAGATTTTATTACGGAGGAAATCTGCTGTTTAAAAGATAGTCCAGCGTCAATCAGCACTCCGAGGTTTCTTACCTTTGCTGAACTAACGAGTTTAGAGCCTCCAAGCTCCAGGCCAGTTGGGTGATCGTGGGATATTTTTGATGCCCGGGGTCCCCTCACCAAGAGTAACTCTGTTTTGTCTGGGTTCACTTTGAGACAGCTAGCATTCATCCATTCTATGAGGTCTGTTAAGCAATTGTTTATGCGGCATGCTGGGTCTGTAGTATCTGGAGCAAAGGAGAAGTAGAGTTGTGTGTCATCAGCGTAACAATGATACCTTAGACCATGTCGGTTAATGATGTCCCTCAGTGGTAGTAGTAAGTAAATTGCGAATAGCATGGGAGACAGGATAGATCCTTGTGGAACTCCGCAGGCCAGTTCTGTTGGTGCTGATGAGCTTGATCCTGATATTACTCTCTGTGATCTACCAGCAAGGAAAGATTTAAACCAGTTAAGGACTGTGCCTCCTAGACCACAGATGTACTGCAAGCTCTCTATTAGAATCCTATGGTCAATAGTGTTAAATGCAGATGAGAGATCCAGGAGGATTAGAATGGAGTAATCACCTTTGTCTCTTGCCATGAGGAGATCATTTAGCACTTGGACTAGCGCTGTTTCAGTGCTGTGGCGGCATCTGAAGCCTGACTGGAAAGGATCGAATATGTTTAGGCGTGATAGATGGGCTTGAGTTGCCACTACTTTTCCAATTACTTTCCCCAGAAATGGGAGGTTGGATACTGGTCTATAATTAGCCATGCAGTCTGGGTCTAATAAAGGTTTCTTTTGGAGTGGTTTTACCACAGCTTCTTTTAGAGGATCTGGGAAGTCTCCTGTTTTTAGTGAACACTGCACTATTTTTGTGAGGACCGGGGCGAGTGTTTCAATGCATCCAGATACGAGCTGAGTTGGAGAAGGGTCTAAGTCACACGTTGTAGGGTGCAACTTTTGTATGGTGTTTTTAACTCCTTTTATATCCACATTTGTAAAAGTGGCCCATAAACTGGGGCATTCTGGCATTCCATTGTAGTGGTTCTGGTGTGTAACTGTTTGGCCTGCTGTGATAGCAGTTCGGATTGAGGAAATTTTGTCTCTGAAGAAGTTCGCAAATGCTTCACATTTATCTTGAGAAAAGTTGGTAGGGCTAAGCATGCATGCTGGTTTGCAGAGCCTTTCTACTGAGCGAAACAGTTGCCTGGGTCTATTGTGGGAGAGTGCAATTTCGCGTGATAAAAATTAAGATTTTTTCTGAGTAATCTTGGATTGATATTTATTTAGATGTTTGGTAAGAGCGGCTTTATCCTCTGGATCATGTGTTCTGTGCCACTTTCTCTCGAGCTTAAGTCCTGTTCTGATAGAGCTATCAAACCACGGTGCATTGTTGTGGGTTTGGACAGTGCATATGCGAGATGGTGCAATGCTTTCTAGGGTGTCTCTCATGGTTTTGTTGAAGAGTCGGACTAAGGAGCTGGGGTCTTCGCAGGTGCCCATTAGTTCACTCAGATCCATATGTGATGCTACATCCAGTGATGTCACCCCTTTTAATGTGCGGTGTTTGACCAGGTTCTGAGGCTGGTGTCTGGTTGATTGTATGGAGAATGGAGAAGTGAATGGAGTGGTGGTCTGACCAGGTAACTGGGTTTACAGTTACTGGTGACACTTCTAGTCCAGACTGAAACACTAGATCAAGTGTATGACCTTTTCTGTGGGTGGGAGTGGTGACGATTTGTGTAAAGCCGAGTGTACTCATCAAGCTGAGGAGATCCTGCCCAAGCAAGGATAGGGTGTTGTCGATCCTAGTGTTGAAGTCTCCTAATATAAGCCATCTGGGGTGTTCAAGGATTAAGCCAGCCAAAAGGTCTGGGAGTACCTGAAGAAATCTCTTCCCATCTCCTGGGGGTCTGTATATTAGCAGTATTCGGAATCCTCTCTCTATTGAGAGGCTGGCAGCTACACATTCAAAAGATTGGGTTTTGTGGACTGATATTGGTCTGGGATTTAAGGATGATTTTGCACAGATCATAACTCCGCCTCCCTTGCGATCTTGTCTCGGGCGGTGGAACACTGTGTAATTGTCTGGAATAGCTGCCTCTAGAATAGGCCCTGCATTTTCATCTAACCATGATTCTGTGATGCATGCTAATTCGCATGTTTCAATAAGGTCGGAAATAATAGCTGTTTTGTTCTTTATTGATCTGGCATTGCATAGGATTGCTCTGATAGGACAGTCTTGGGATTCAGAGTTTTTGCTCTGTACTTTGGAGACAGCACGTCTTCTAATAGGGATCACACAAAGAGATTTTCTTGATTTAATAGTGCGGTTTTTGTGGCTTTTAGGTTGGATCACTTCAATTGGGCTTGTGGGTGGACAGGGTGGTGGGGCAGCAATGATAGTGTCGGGATATAGAACTTTAAATTTTGATTTTCCTCCAAGACAGCCCCTGTCAGTCCCTTTGAAAATGCTGAGAGATTTTAGGGTAACCACTAGTGAGGGACTGAGTGCTGCAACCGCTTTTTGGGGTCTTAAGGAGTGCAGATGTGAGGGCGTATAGGTGGTCATTCCCTCTGCAGTGAAGGGGTTAAAATAGCTTCTAGTATTTGTAGGAATATTAGCAGTGGGGGGCTGGTTACATTGCCCTGCTCTATAGTATTCAGGCCAGAGTGAGGTGTGAGATTTTGCACTTCAGGCTGCATTGTAGATAACAGATAAGAAAGCATGCAGGGGTTTTAAAACCAATGTATTTTAGTAAAATAGACTTCATCAATTAGTTTTTCTTGTGTTTAGAAATGAAATCTGAGCATTGCTAAATTTTTTTAGTTTAAGTGTACCTTGTTTGTGGTGTTCAGCTGAAGGTATCTCTTTCTGGTAGTAAGATGGTCCGGTGGGAGTATATTTCCATCCGTTGAGTATCTCACTTTAGTAATGTCATCCGTTCAATTTTTATGAGTCTATTTGTGCATTATGTGGAGTCGGTATTGGTCCTTGAAATAATTATGATGAATTTTGAATGTAAGTAGGTTAAAATTAAGATAAATCCAGAAGAGGTCAGGAGCCTGAGGAAAGTGTGGCAGCCAGCAGCGGTGCCTCCCCTTTTGTCAGTTAAAGACCACAGCCTGTTCCTAACTCCAGCCTACAGAATATCACCAGCACAAGTGGTTCCTTTAAGGAGACTAAATACATACAATTTATTGAGCTTGTTTCGTTCCTGAGAACGCGCTTCTCTTTCTCCATGTATATAGTCTCCCTTAAGGAAAAAGGGCAAACTAGACATGGGCTCCTTGCCCAATGTGCTTAGGGGAATATGGCTGCACCCCATTGACAAGGCCCAATGAAGGCCAAAACGATTCTCTGGGTTTGCCATGTTCCTTGTTCAGAGAGGGATTGCCTGGTATCTTGGGGCTGGATTGGCTTACATACTTCAGGAAAATTCTCTGTGAAAACCAAGGTAAAATAAGTTGCACATCGTATACACACACACACACATACAGTATATTTATATATATATGTTACGGGTAAAGTAAGAAATCTGGGTAATCCTGGGCGTATTTTGCTTTTCAGCTGCAAGGCTTGGTGCTCCTTAACTGGACTTTATCTATGTATTTAATCTCTTTAATATGACTTAAAACATTACAAATTAAACCATGTAGGTTTTGCATTAGAATTTCCCTTTCAGAAAGGCTCTTACATTTCCTATGACGGCTTCTAACTGGCTGAAATAGGAATTTTAGTGAGAATTTCAGTTTCAGCATCAGGAAGGATGTACTGTTTGTAGCTGTTTCTTCTTTTCTAGTGGCATAGAGTTTTCTACACAATCTTTGCTAGTTCTGAAGAGGTTTGGGATGAGTCTCAAACTCATAAAAAGGTTGCACTGTGGCAAAGTCCTTGCGTTCTAAAATTGTCCTTTCCAGCACAAGAACTTTATTGCACACCTTGTGTCCGGATTCCATAGGCTCTGTTCATACTAAAATACAAACGCACGGTGAGGACGCTGTATACTAGCCAATCAGGGATATGCTCTCTGACTACATATTGAGCAACCTATGCTTCTCTGATTGCTTTGGCATTGAGGTTTATCCTGTTCCTGCTTCCTGTTTGTTTTTGGACTTCCTGCTGGTGACGTTGCCTATGTTTAAATACTTGCTGCCTGCCTTTGAACCTTGGACTGTCCTGACCTTGTCTCCACATTTGGCACAGTTATTACTACTGCTTTCCCTGTTGCAGTTTCCCAGGTCCACTTTATTGCCTGCTGTGCATATGTATTTAACCTGTCTCCAGCACTGACGTTGCTGCTGCTTGGTGCTTGTATTCTGTACATTGTATTTCTTTGATTAGCGCCGAAGCGGGCATTCCCTTTGCTTTGTGTGCAAAACTAAACCTAGGTAGGCTCATATGCTAATTTCTAAGCCCTTGAAGGTTGCCTCTTATCTCAGGGCATTTTGACAGGTTTTTTTACAGCTTTTTTTACAGCTAGACAGCACTAGTTCATGTGTGTCATATAGATATCTTGCTCACTCCCATGGAGGTATTTATGAGTCAGCACTGATTAGCTAAAATGTAAGTCTGTCAAAGAACTGAAATAAAGGGACAGTCTGCAGAGGCTTAGATACAAGGTAATCACAGAGGTAATAAATGTATTAATATAACCCTGTCGGTTATTCAGAACGGGTGAATGGGTAATAAAGGGATTATCTATCTTTTAAACAATAAAAATTCTGGAGTAGACTGAAAGTAAAGTTCAAATTAAACTTTCATGATTCAGATAGGGCTTGCAATTTTAAACAACTTTACAATTTACTTTTATCATCATTTTTTTTTTCTGTTGGTATTTTTTGTTAAAGGCTAAACCTAGGTGGGCTCATGAACTGATTTCTAAGACTCTGCAGCCCACCTCTTATCTCACAGTCTGGCTGTGAATGGCTAATAATATGTACTGTTTGTTCATGTGTGCCATATAGATTACATTGTGCTCACCCCAGTGGAGTTAAGAGTCAGCACTCCACTAATTGCCTAAAATGCACGTCTGTCAAAAGAACTGAAATAAGGGGCAGTCTGCAGAAGCTTAAAGGAACATTAAACCCCAAAATTTTCTTCCATGATTTAGACAGAGAATACAAATTTAAACAACATTCCAATTTACTTCTATTATCTAATTTGCTTCTTTTTTAGATATCATTTGTTGAAGAAATAGCAATGCACATGGGTCAGCCAATCACACGAGGCATCTATGTGCAGCTACCAATCAGCAGCTACTGAGCCTATCTAGATATGCTTTTCAGGAAAGAATATCAAGAGAATTAAGCAAATTAGATAATATAAGTAAATTAGAAAATTGTTTAAAATTGTATTCTCTATCTGAATCATGAAATAAAATTTTGGGGTTTAATGTCCCTTTAAATACAAGGTAGTCATAGAGATAAAAAGAATAATAATATAACCATGTTGGTTGTGCAAAATTGTGAAATGGGTAATAAAGGGATTATCTATCTTTTTAATCAAGAACATTTGTAGTATTGACTGTCCCTTTAAATTTAATTGTTTGTTTCATTTCAGCACCAAGGGCAAGGGCATCTGGTCCTGCCTAGACTTCAGTGAGACATCCAGTATGCCTGTACATGCAGGGCACACAATATTAGTGATTGCTGTGGTGTTATACACAACTACAAGGATTCAGTCCCTTCTTGGTTAATTAAAAGTCCATGTCTAAATTAAGACCCATACTTAAACAGTTTTGATTAAACATAACAGGAAGCTGCAGCAGTTTTGATAGGATACCCAGAAGACAGGTTCCTGTAATTTTAGTCATTTTCAATGTTCTTATTCCACACTTAGGGTTGTAATTTCCAGTGTAGACATTATCGGCTAGATTACGAGTTTTTGTCGGTAAGGCTTGCGGTGCTAACAAGCCTTTTTTTCTCACCGCTCACTTAAGACAATGCTGGTATTACAGGTTTTTTTTCAACCCGGCGTTAGCCTCTAAAAAGTGAGCGGAGAGCAAAATTTAGCTCCACATCTCACCTCAATACCAGCGTTGCTTAAGTCAGCGGTAAGCTGACTAAATGTGCTTGTGCACAATTTCCACATAGGAAACAATGGGGCTGAGCCGGCTGAAAAAAAACCTAACACCTGCAAAAAAACAGCGTTCATCTCCTAACGCAGCCCCATTGTTTCCTATGGGAAAATACATATTACGTCAACATCCAAAAACACCCTAACATGAACCCCAAGTCTAAACACCCCTAATCTTACACTTTTTAACTCCTAATCTGCCTCTCCCGACATCGCCGACACCTACATTATATTATTAACCCCTAATCTGCCGCTCCGGACACTGCTGCCACCTACATTATACTAATGAACCCCTAATCTGCTGCCACCAACATCGCCGACACCTACATTATATTTATTAACCCCTAATCTTCCGCCCCCAATGTCACCACAACCTAACTACAATTATTAACCCCTAATCTGCCACCCCCAACGTCGCCGCCACTATAATAAATATATTAACCCCTAAACCTAAGTCTAATCCTAACCCTAACACCCCCCCTAATTTAAATATAATTTAAAATAATCTTAATAAAATTACTACAATTAAATAAATGAATCCTATTTAAAACTAAATACTTACCTATAAAATAAACCCTAAGCTAGCTACAATATAACTAATAGTTACATTGTAGCTATCTCAGGATTTATTTTTATTTTACAGGCAAGTTTGTATTTATTTTAACTAGGTAGAATAGTTATTAAATAGCTATTAACTATTTAATAACTACCTAGCTAAAATAAAGAAAAAAATTACCTGTAAAATAAACCCTAACCTAAGTTACAATTACACCTAACACTATACTCTAATTAAATTAATTCCCTAAACTAACTACAATTAATTACAATTAAATTAAATAAACTAAAGTACGAAAAACAACAAACACTAAATAAAAGAAAATAAAAAAATAATTAAATTTTTTTAAACTAATTACACCTACTCTAATCCCCCTAATAAAATTAAAAATACCCCCAAAATAATAAAATCCCTACCCTATACTAAATTTCAAATAGCCCTTAAAAGGGCCTTTTGCGGGGCATTGCCCCAAAGTAATCAGCTCTTTTACCTGTAAAAAAAAATACAATACCCCCCAACATTAAAACCCACCACCCACACAACCAACCCTACTCTAAAACCCACCCGATCCCCCCTTAATAAAACCTAACACTAACCCCTTGAACATCACCCTACCTTGAGACGTCTTCCCCCAGCCGGGCACAAGTGGTCCTTCAGACGGGCCGAAGTCTTCATCCGATCCGGGCAGAAGAGGACATCCAGACGGCCAGAAATCTTCATCCAGACGGCATCTTCTATCTTCATCCATCCGGAGCGGAGCGGGTCCATCTTCAATCCAGCTGACGCGGAGCATCCTATTCAAACGAAATCCAACTGAAGAATGAAGGTTCCTTTAAATGACATCATCCAAGATGGCGTCCCTTCAATTCCGATTGGCTGATAGGATTCTATCAGCCAATCAGAATTAAGGTAGGAAAAATCCTATTGGCTGATGCAATCAGCCAATAGAATGGAAGTTCAATCCTATTGGCTGATCCAATCAGCCAATAGGATTGAGCTCACATTCTATTGGTTGTTCCAATCAGCCAATAGAATGCAAGCTCAATTCTATTGGCTGATTGCATCAGCCAATAGTTTTTTTCCTACCTTAATTCCAATCAGCCAATAGGATTGAGCTCACATTCTATTGGCTGTTCCAATCAGCCAATAGAATAAGAGCTCAATTCTATTGGCTGATTGCATCAGCCAATAGTATTTTTCCTACCTTAATTCCGATTGGCTGATAGAATTCTATCAGCCAATTGGAATTGAAGGGACACCATCTTGGATGACGTCATTTAAAGGAACCTTCATTCTTCAGTTGAACTTCGTTTGAAGAGGATGCTCCGCGTCGGCTGGATTGAAGATGGACCCGCTCCGCTCCAGATGGATGAAGATAGAAGATGCCGTCTGGATGAAGACTTCTGGCCGTCTGGATGTCCGCTTCTGCCCGGATCGGATGAAGACTTCGGCCCCTCTGGAGGACCACTTGTGCCCGGCTGGGTGAAGACATCTCAAGGTAGGGTGATCTTCAAGGGGTTAGTGTTAGGTTTTATTAAGGGGGTATTGGGTGATTTTTAGAGTAGGATTGGGTGTGTGGGTGGTGGGTTTAAATGTTGGGGGGTATTGTATTTTTTTTTACAGGTTAAAGAGCTGATTACTTTGGGGCAATGCCCCGCAAAAGGCCCTTTTAAGGGCTATTTGTAATTTAGTGTAGGGTAGGGAATTTTATTATTTTGGGGTATTTTTTATTTTATTAGGGGGATTAGAGTAGGTGTAATTAGTTTAAAAAAAATCTAATTATTTTTTTATTTTCTGTAATTTAGTGTTTGTTGTTTTTCGTGCTTTAGTTTATTTAATTTAATTGTATTTAATTGTAGTTAGTTTAGGGAATTAATTTAATTATAGTGTAGTGTTAGGTGTAATTGTAACTTAGGTTAGGGTTTATTTTACAGGTAAATTTGTCTTTATTTTAGCTAGGTAGTTATTAAATAGTTAATAACTATTTAGTAACTATTCTACCTAGTTAAAATAAATACAAACTTGCCTGTAAAATAAAAATAAATCCTGAGATAGCTACAATGTAACTATTAGTTATATTGTAGCTAGTTTAGGGTTTATTTTATAGGTAAGTATTTAGTTTTAAATATGATTAATTTATTTAATTGTAGTAATTTTATTAAGATTATTTTAAATATATTTAAATTAGGGGGGTGTTAGGGTTAGGATTAGACTTAGGTTTAGGGGTTAATATATTTATTATAGTGGCGGTGACATTGGGGGCGGCATATTAGGGGTTAATAATTGTAGTTAGGTTGGGGCGATGTTAGGGACGGCAGATTAGGTGTTAATAAAATTAAACTAGTGTTTGCGAGGCGGGAGTGCGGCGGTTTAGGGGTTAATATATTTATTTAAGTGGAGGTGATGTCCGTTCGGCGGATTAGGGGTTAAAAACTTTATTTAAGTGTTTGCGATGAGGGGGGGGGGGCTCGGTTTAGGAGTTAATAGGTAGTTTATGGGTGTTAGTGTACTTTTTAGAACTTTAGTTAAGAGTTTTATGTTACGGTGTTAGCCCATAAAACTCTTAACTACTGACTTTTAAATGCGGTAGGAGTCTTGACAGGAGAGGCTGTACCGCTTACTTTCTCCAAGACTCATAATACCGGCGTTAGGAAAATCCCATTGAAAAGATAGGATACGCAATTGACGTAAGGGGATTTGCGGTATGCTTGAGTCGCGGAAGAAAAGTGAGCGGTACACCTGTACCTGTCAGACTCGTAATACCAGCGGGCATTAAAAAGCAGCATTGAGACCTCTCAACGCTGCTTTTTAAGGCTAACGCAAGACTCGTAATGTAAGCGTATGTTATTTTTTAGTTTGTTTTTCAAACAAACTAAAAAATTGCGAGCTTTTTTCAAAACACTTAAAATAGTTGTAACCTAAATAGACAAACAAATACATACAAAAATATAGCCGATTGTAAGATGCTATACACAGAAAGCAGCTTAATGTGATTTATATTGGCTGCAGGATTTTATTTTTTAAAGTGCGCCCCCTGCTGACTTCTAACTTTTCCCTTTCCAGTGAGCTCCATTACTTTTAATAGGAGACATCTCGCCAGTCGCAGGGACTGCCCCTTTTTTACGATAATTCCACCAGGGCAGCCCCTGCGAGGTTTAGATAATTGGGCCCTTCATTTACCCCATAGTCCATTTGCAATGCTTGTGCAACAGCATATTATATCTATGGTTTCCAATGCCTCATTTGGCAGCCATTTAGGGAGTAGGAGTGTCATAAAGTAATCATGAAGATTGAAACAAGTCTGTTTCTTTCATGTAATTAGCAAGAGTCCATGAGCTAGTGACGTATGGGATATACATTCCTACCAGGAGGGGCAAAGTTTCCCAAACCTCAAAATGCCTATAAATACACCGCTCACCACACCCACAAATCAGTTTTACAAACTTTGCCTCCTATGGAGGTGGTGAAGTAAGTTTGTGCTAGATTCTACGTTGATATGCGCTCCGCCGCAGGTTGGAGCCCGGTTTTCCTCTCAGCGTGCAGTGAATGTCAGAGGGATGTGAGGAGAGTATTGCCTGTTTGAATTCAATGGTCTCCTTCTACGGGATCTATTTTATAGGTTCTCTGTTATCGGTCGTAGAGATTCATCTCTTACCTCCCTTTTCAGATCGACGATATACTCTTATATATACCATTACCTCTACTGATTCTCGTTTCAGTACTGGTTTGGCTTTCTACTACATGTAGATGAGTGTCCTGGGGTAAGTAAGTCTTATTTTTTGTGACACTCTAAGCTATGGTTGGGCACTTTTATATAAAGTTCTAAATATATGTATTCAAACATTTATTTGCCTTGACTCAGGATGTTCAACGTTCCTTATTTCAGACAGTCAGTTTCATTATTTGGGATAATGCATATGAATAAATCATTTTTTCTTACCTTAAAATTGACTTTTTTCCCTGTGGGCTGTTAGGCTCGCGGGGGCTGAAAATGCTTCATTTTATTGCGTCATTCTTGGCGCAGACTTTTTTGGTGCAAAAAATTTCTTTGACGAAGTTATTCGTGTTTGCGTAATTTTTTTGACGTTTTGCGCCAAAAATGTCAGTGTCACCGTATGTGGCGTCATTCTTGGCACCAAAAGCATTTAGGCGCCAATAATGTGGGCGTCTTTTTTGGCACTAAAAAAATGTGGGCGTCATTTTTGTCTCCACCTTTTTTTCACATTATTTAAGTCTCATTTTTCATTTGCTTCTGGTTGCTAGAGGCTTGTTCATTGGCATTTTTTCCCATTCCTGAAACTGTCTTTTAAGGAATTTGATAGATTTTGCTTTATATGTTGTTTTTTCTCTTACATATTGCAAGATGTCTCAGATTGACCCTGGATCAGAAGCTACTTCTGGAAAATTGCTGCCTGATGCTGGTTCTACCAAAGTTAAGTGTATTTGCTGTAAACTTGTGGTAACTGTTCCTCCGGCTGTAGTTTGTGATGAATGTCATGATAAGCTTGCTAATGCAGATAGTATTTCCATTAGTAATATTCCATTACCTGTTGCTGTTCCATCAACATCTAATACTCAGGATGTTCCTGTTAATATAAGAGATTTTGTTTCTAAATCTATTATGAAGGCTATGTCTGTTATTCCTCCTTCCAGTAAACGTAAAAGGTCTTTAAAAACTTCACATTTTTCAGATGAATTTTTAAATGAACATCATCATTCTGATTTGTCTGTTTCTGATGATGATTTTTCTGGTTCAGAGGATTCTGTCTCAGATATTGACACTGATAAAACTTCATATTTATTTAAAATGGAATTTATTTGTTCTTTACTTAAAGAAGTTTTAATCGCATTAGAGATGGAGGAATCTAGTCCTCTTGATACTAAATCTACTAAGCGTTTAAATTCGGTTTTTAAACCTCCTTTAGTTATTCCGGAAGTTTTTCCTGTCCCTGATGCTATTTCTGAAGTAATTTCTAGGGAATGGAATAATCTGGGTAGTTAATTTTCTCCTTCTAAAAGGTTTAAGAAATTGTATCCTGTGCCATCTGACAGATTAGAGTTTTGGGACAAAATCCCTAAAGTTGATGGGGCTATCTCTACTCTCGCTAAACGTACTACTATTCCTACGGCAGATAGTACTTCCTTTAAGGATCCTTTAGATAGGAAAATTGAATCCTTTTTAAGGAAAGCTTATTTATGTTCAGGTAATCTTCTTAGGCCTGCTATTTCTTTAGCTGATGTTGCAGCAGCTTCCACTTTTTGGTTGGAGGCTTTGGCACAACAAGTGTCAGATCATAATACTCATAGCATTGTTAAACTTCTTCAACATGCTAATAACTTTATTTGTGATGCCATCTTTGATATCATTAGAGTTGATGTCAGGTATATGTCTTTAGCTATTTTAGCTAGAAGAGCTTTATGGCTTAAAACTTGGAATGCAGATATGTCTTCTAAGTCAACTTTGCTTTCCCTTTCTTTCCAAGGTAATAAATTGTTTGGTTCCCAGTTGGATTCTATTATTTCAACTGTTACTGGGGGGAAAGGAACTTTTTTACCTCAGGATAAAAAATCTAAAGGTAAATATAGGGCTGCTAATCGTTTTCGTTCCTTTCGTCAGAATAAGGAACAGAAGCCTGATCCTTCCCCTAAAAGAACGGTTTCTGTTTGGAAACCATCTCCAGTCTGGAATAAATCCAAGCCTTTCAGAAAGCCAAAGCCAGCTCCCAAGTCCACATGAAGGTGCGGCCCTCATTCCAGCACAGCTGGTAGGGGGCAGATTACGATTTTTGGATCAATTCGATTCACAGTCTTTGGATTCAGAACATTGTTTCACAGGGGTACAGAATAGGTTTCAAGGTAAGGCCTCCTGCAAGAAGATTTTTTCTTTCTCGCATTCCAATAAACCCAGTGAAGGCTCAAGCATTTCTGAAATGTGTTTCAGATCTAGAGTTGGCTGGAGTAATTGTGCCAGTTCCAGTTCTGGAACAGGGTCTGGGGTTTTACTCAAATCTATTCATTGTACCAAAGAAGGAGAATTCCTTCAGACCAGTTCTGGATTTAAAAATATTGAATCGTTATGTAAGGATACCAACATTCAAAATGGTAACTATAAGGACTATTCTGCCTTTTGTTCAGCAAGGGCATTATATGTCCACAATAGATTTACAAGATGCATATCTGCATATTCCGATTCATCCAGATCACTTTCAGTTTCTGAGATTCTCTTTTCTAGACAAGCATTACCAGTTTGTGGCTCTGCCGTTCGGCCTAGCAACAGCTCCAAGGATTTTTTCAAAGGTTCTCGGTGCCCTTCTATCTGTAATCAGAGAACAGGGTATTGTGGCATTTCCTTATTTGGACGATATCTTGGTACTTGCTCAGTCTTCACATTTAGCAGAATTTCATATGAATCGACTGGTTTCAGCTTGTCGAAACCTTCAGTCTCAATCATTCCCTTCGGTAGCTTTATGCATGGAAATTCTAGGTCTTATGACTGCTGCATCGGACGCGATCCCCTTTGCTCGTTTTCACATGCAACCTCTTCAGCTTTGTATGCTGAACCAATGGTGCAGGGATTATACAAAGATATCACAGTTAATATCTTTAAATACGATTGTACGACACTCTCTGACATGGTGGACAGATCACCATCGTTTAGTTCAAGGGGCTTCTTTTGTTCTTCCAACCTGGACTGTGATCTCAACAGATGCGAGTCTGACAGGTTGGGGAGCTGTATGGGGGTCTCTGACAGCGCAAGGGGTTTGGGAATCTCAGGAGGCGAGATTACCAATCAACATTTTGGAACTCTGTGCGATTTTCAGAGCTCTTCAGTCGTGGCCTCTTCTGAAGAGAAAATCGTTCATTTGTTTTCAGACAGACAATGTCACAACCGTGGCATATGTCAATCATCAAGGGGGGACTCGCAGTCCTCTGGCTATGAAAAAGTATCTTGGATACTTGTATGGGCGTAATCCAGCTCCTGTCTAATTTCTGCGGTTCACATCCCAGGTATAGACAATTGGGAAGTGGATTATCTCAGTCGCCAGACGTTACATCCGGGCGAATGGTCTCTTCACCCAGAGGTATTTCTTCAGATTGTTCAAATCTGGGGACTTCCAGAAATAGATCTGATGGCCTCTCATCTAAACAAGAAACTTCCCAGGTATCTGTCCAGATCCAGGGATCCTCAGGCGGAGGAAAGAAATGAATTTATCAGGTATCTGTCCAGATCCAGGGATCCTCAGGCGGAGGTAGTGGATGCATTGTCACTTCCTTGGAAGTATCATCCTGCCTATATCTTTCCGCCTCTAGTTCTTCTTCCAAGAGTGATCTCCAAGATTCTAAAAGAGCGTTAGTTTGGTCTGCTGGTGGCTCCAGCATGGCCTCACAGGTTTTGGTATGCGGATCTTGTTCGGATGGCTACTTGCCAACCTTGGACTCTTCCGTTAAGAACAGACCTTCTATCTCAAGGCCCTTTTTTCCATCAGGATCTCAAATCATTAAATTTGAAGGTATGGAGATTGAACGCTTGATTCTCAGTCATAGAGGTTTCTCTGACTCCGTAATTAATACTATGTTACAGGCTCGTAAATCTGTGTCTAGAAAGATATATTATCGAGTCTGGAAGACTTACATTTCTTGGTGTTCTTCTCATCAATTTTCCTGGCATTCTTTTAGAATTCCTAGAATTTTACAGTTTCTTCAGGATGGTCTGGATAAATGTTTGTCTGCAAGTTCCTTGAAAGGACAAATTTCTGCTCTTTCTGTGCTGTTTCACAGAAAAATTGCTAATCTTCCTGATATTCATTGTTTTGTACAGGCTTTGGTTCGTTTAAAACCTGTCATTAAGTCAATCTCTCCTCCTTGGAGTTTGAATTTGGTTCTGGGGGCTTTACAAGCTCCTCCGTTTGAACCTATGCATTCTCTGGATATGAAATTACTTTCTTGGAAAGTGTTGTTCCTTTTGGCCATCTCTTCTGCTAGAAGAGTTTCTGAGTTATCTGCTCTTTCTTGTGAATCTCCTTTTCTGATTTTTTATCAGGATAAGGCGGTGTTGCGGACTTCATTTAAATTTTTACCTAAAGTTGTGAATTCTAACAACATTAGTAGAGAAATTGTGGTTCCTTCATTGTGTCCTAATCCTAAGAATTCTAAGGAAATATCGTTACATTCTTTGGATGTAGTTAGAGCTTTGAAATATTATGTTGAAGCTACTAAAGATTTTCGAAAGACTTCTAGTCTATTTGTTATCTTTTCCGGTTCCAGGAAAGGTCAGAAGGCCTCTGCCATTTCTTTGGCGTCTTGGTTAAAGTCTTTGATTCATCATGCTTATGTCGAGTCGGGTAAAACTCCGCCTCAAAGGATTACAGCTCATTCTACTAGGTCAGTTTCTACTTCCTGGGTGTTTAGGAATGAAGCTTCGGTTGATCAGATTTGCAAAGCGGCCACTTGGTCTTCTTTGCATACTTTTACTAAATTCTACCATTTTGATGTGTTTTCTTCTTCTGAAGCAGTTTTTGGTAGAAAAGTACTTCAGGCAGCTGTTTCAGTTTGATTCTTCTGCTTATAATTTCAGTTTTTTTCATTATAAGATTAAAACTTTATTTTGGAGTGTGGATTATTTTTCAGCGGAATTGGCTGTCTTTATTTTATCCCTCCCTCTCTAGTGACTCTTGCGTGGAAGTTCCACATCTTCGGTATTTATTATCCCATACGTCACTAGCTCATGGACTCTTGCTAATTACATGAAAGAAAACATAATTTATGTAAGAATTTACCTGATAAATTCATTTCTTTCATATTAGCAAGAGTCCATGAGGCCCACCCTGGTAGGAATGTGTATCCCATACGTCACTAGCTCATGGACTCTTGCTAATATGAAAGAAATGAATTTATCAGGTAAGTTCTTACATAAATTATGTTTTTTTGTTTGTAAAATATAGATATAATATAATATATAAGGATATTATATATAATATAAGGATATTTGTTTTTGTTTTTGTCAAATCATATGTTTCCTTAAAGGGACACTCAAGTCAAATTAAACTTTAATGCTTCAGAAAGAGTAAGCGGTTTTAGGACACTTTCCAATTTACTTTCATTATCAAATTTTGCACAGTTGTATAATCTTCTCACTTCCTGGGGAATAAGCATGTACACAAGCTCAGAGGTTATACATATACTAGTCTGTGATTGGCTGATGTCTGTCACATGATACAGGGGGTTGGAAAATGGGAGAAAATATTAATTTGTCAGAAAAATATCTACCGCTTATTTGAAATTCAGAGTAGGTGTTAAATCATTTTTTTTATTATGCACTTCTTAATTATGCTATTTTAATGCATTGGGACATATTTATCAATGTGCGAGTGAACATGATACGAAGTAGCGTATCATGTCCGCCGCACATTGATAAATGTCAACAGCATACGCTGTCGGCATTTATCATTGCACCAGCAGTTCTTGTGAAATGCCGTGCCCTGCAGGTTCGCGGCCAATCGGGTGCTAGCAGGGGGTGTCAATCAACCTGATCGCATTTGATTGGGTTGATTTCTGTCCGCGGCCTCAGAGCACGCGGACAAGTTATGGAGCAGCGGTCTTCATACGGAGCTTGATAAATATGCCCCATTAAATGGTCCTTTAAATAAGAACAGTATACTACACCAAGAATGTTTGCCTGACTTTTGTTCTCTGGATTTATATTGTTACGTAAAAAATATGATCTAAAGTTTTAACTTATTCTGATAACTCCAACCTATAAACAAATAAATTAACAATAAATAATACAGACACTTGTGGCTCTGCTGAATTGATTTACCTGTGATAAACAAATGCTTGCATGTTGATTATTGGATTATTTTCAGAGCAAAGCCTCTCAGAATGACTTGTCAGGGTGTATTTTATTAGGCATTTTCACCTATGAAATACATTATATAGTATATTTAATTTTTAGGATTTAGACAAGCTGCTGGTTGAACCTGGAATTGAACCAGACAATTTTCCTGTTGTATTTATAATATACATCTTGTTTGAAACGAAACAGCTACATCCGCAATACTGTTATCAACTTCTTAACTGCCACTGAGATCTTTGGCATATTTCTATGCATTGTTTCAATACTGTATAGTAAATCTGTTATGTCTTGTGTTTTATTATATTGATATGAATAAAAGGGGCGTGGAAACCCAAATTTTGGTCTTTCAGGATTCAGATAGAAAATACAATTTTAAACAACTTTGCAATTTACTCCTATTATCAAATTTGCTTCATTCTGTTGATATCCTTTGTTCAAGGAGCAGCAATACACTACTGGGAGCTAGCTGATCACATCTAGTCAGCTAGTCACAAGAGACAAATGTGTGCAGGCACCAATCACCAAATAGCGCCCACTAGTGTAGGATATGTACATATTCTTTTTCAACCACGGATACTAAGAGAACAAAGTACATTTGAAAATAGAAGTGAATTTAAAACATGGTCTATCTGTATCCTGCAAGTTTAATTTGGCCTTTCCTATCCCTTTTTAAGACCCTGAGTCCTAAAAAATTTAATTTGCAGTACAAGAACTCTCTTCGACATCAACATCTATTTTTTTCTCAGTTTGATGAATAGACTCAGCAGAATATTGTACAGAGCTCTTAACTGCCCCACAATTTTGAGAACTAAAAGTATTTGGGATCTCTGCCTGCTGTTCATTTCCACAGCCGTTACAAAAGTGCTGATTTGCTAAAGACTGTCTAGCTGTGTCCCAATCCCCCCACTCAGCTCAGCAACATATTCACCTTTTCCAGCTTCACTCCCATAATTCCACAGGAAACAAATCATGCTAAACAGTGTAATATAAATGAATAAAAGGAACATTTAACTATATCAAACACACTGAAGAACTCTTTTTTAAAATGCTAAAAATATTTTTTGCATTAAAAATAGATGCTTATTTTTATTCCTATAAGACATGCATGCTTGTGCACAAATTGTCCATGGGATAAAAGCCGAGCTCACTCGCTGACAACTGCCAGATCTTTATTGGTGAAAAGTGACTTGCCCCAAAAGCATAAAAGAAAGCAAACATAAAAAAGTAATACATTTTAAAATGTTTTCTTTTAAATGTGTTAAAAATATGACTAAATAAAAGCAGTCTTTTACACAGTTTATCATTTTAGTTAAATGAACATAATGCTTTTACATGGTTAAAGGGACAGTCTTTTCCAGAATTTTTATTGATTAAAAAGACAGATAATCCCTTTATTACCCATTCCCCAGTTTTTATAAACAACACTGTTATATTAATATACCTGTTACCTCTGTGATTACTTTGTATCTAAGCCTCTGCAGACTGCCCCCTTTTATTTTAGTTCTTTTGACAGACTTGCATTTTAGCCAATCAGTGCTGACTCCTAGGTAACTCCACTATGTTATCTATATGGCACACATTAACTAATACCCTCTAGCTGTGAAAAACTGTCAAAATGCATTCAGATAAGAGGCGTCCTTTAAGGGTTTCGAAATTAGCATATGAGCCTACCTAGGTTTAGCTTTGAACTAAGAATACCAAGAGAAAAAAGCAAATTTGATGATAAAAGTAAATTGAAGTTAAGTTGTTTAAAAAAATTACATGCCATATCTGAATTATTAAAGTTTAATTCTAACTAGACTGTCCCTTTAATCTTCTGGCCGTTATATAGGCCTGAAAAGCAAAGAACTGCTCTGCACCATACAAAGGGTTAAAGGGCCTTTAGTATTTGACTAAAACAAATATTTTTTAATTTTCTTAGCATATTTATCTTTAAAAAAATCTCTGAAAATGTTCTAACATCCATAGTAGCTATAACAAATACTCAGATATCAGATTTGTTACTTGCTGGCCAGACAGAGGTTGCATTATTGAAGTGTATTACGTTACTGTCCATTAGCTAACAAACTTTTCATCTCTAACCTTAGGAGGTGACCCACAGTAAATACAGACTCATATTAGCTTTTGTAAACAGCTCAGCTCTCATGAATGTTTTAGAGTGGGGTAAATATCACATTCTCTTCGCTTATTTACATCCGCAAAAGCCTTGTTGATATTAAATATTTATGGTAATTTCTATGAATCTATGCTTCTGTCAATAGTATGTTGGCCACAGATATTTTATGCATCACACATTCACAAATCCAGTGCTTTCCATGAGAAAAAAAATGGTGCAGTAATGTTAGGGTATAGTTTTATCCAGTGTGAATGCGGTTGCAAGTTTATCTGACAATGCTGTAATTCTATACCACTGTGGGCTAAAAAGATTTTTATCAACAGATCATCTCAGTGGCAAAATATAACATTTGATATTTAGTTGTCTGATTACAAGCTCATTTGGTTTATTATATATCTTTTTCTTTTGCAGTGTACATTATTCTGGAATTTAAGTATTGCTGTGCTTAATTTTTGTAACAGTCACGTATTTGTCAAAATGTATACGCTTTATCTGAATGTTCAAAGGAGCAAGGCTTAAATATAATTATGTAAAAATAATAAATTATAAAAAAAAATGGTACTTAAATACTCTTCTATGCATCATTTGGCTGTATATGGTTATTTTAGTTAGGTTTAAAGAGACAAAAGTTATATACTTTTTTTTTTTTTTTTTTTAATAATTTTTATTGAGGTTAACTTCACATTACAATACAGCTGTGATACATCAAAATATGCATGAATAAAACACAATATGCACATATGAAACACATAAAGTCTTTTCTGTTTCATCACAGAGTAATCCGATCAAATAAGAAATAAACTTAACCTCTCTTTTTCAATTTTAGAACAGAATAAAGTGTAAAAGTACTGACATATGAAAGTGGACAAATGAACAGTCTAAATTGTTGAGAATAATGCAAATATTAATATCCATCATAAAACTGAATAATTTATACTTCTTTTTCTTTACCTTTTTTGAACTGTACACACATTGGATGGCCAGTTAGTCACCTATGGACTCACTGAGCCAAAAGCGTTTGAAATATACACCTATATAGTTGAACGTATCCAGAAAGACCAACCACAGAGTAAGACAAAGAAGGTTGGTTGTACTTAAACTTCTAATAGAGTACAAAAAGATGTAACATTCAGTCAAATTTATGGCAGTACAGATAAGTTGGAAAATAGGTATTGCGGTATGATCAAGAGAAACCGCGTTAATCGTCTTCCCTAATAGGGGAAGCACATTTAAGTGGAGGGATTAAGGGGGCTTGGGTTTGTGGGGGGGGGAGGTTGTTAAAAACTTTTAAATGATGTACTGTTAACAGCGGGTCAAGTAATGGGGGGTGACGGCCGCTCTAAAGTTTATCAGTGGATTGTTAGAGAGTGATGGGTAGGCAAAAGATAGAATAGCGGCCTTATAGCCTGTCCAATGAAGAGGTGGCATGACAATTGGAGTTGTGTGACAGTGACAATAGAAAACTTTCAATGTACTTACAAGAAAACAGTAATTCAATACATAAAACAGCAACCAGAACAACAAACAACTTGTAACTACAATATTATAACAAACAGTCAGGTATGCATCTCGATGTAGACCACATAGAATAAATTGAGGAGTCGAGACTATGGTGTCCTGATGTGGACAGTAAACTCAACTGATGATCTATTCAAGGTGCTTGGCCTACTGGTCTTGCTACTGTGAGTTTGTAATGGGCAGCTGAAATTTTAGAACTGTGGTAGAGTACTCTGATGTATAATGTGAAGTGTTCTGTTAACAACTAAGTGTTCGGAACTCTATGTGAGCAGGTGTGCTGTAGGGGTTATTCAGGTGTTGTATGCGCAGGGGTTATTTTTCTAATGTGTCTGCCTAAGTCACGGTGAAAATGTGTATGGGGAGTGTGCTGCAGCCGGGCCCTCGCTGAGCACATGGTACCTATAGATTAGTGTAACCCTGGTTGGGGGCAGTAAGTGTTGTGTATTAGGTCTATGGATGCTTGACTGTAATTTGTGGTAGAGATTAAACCTAAGTATTCCAGAAACATAGCAATGATAACTATTTAACAAACAATAAAGTCTCTGCTCAGATATGTAAACAATGGTCACAATGATATGAGTACTGTATATTGCAGAGGAACAGAACAAAAGAAAAGATACTTATCGTCCAAAGTTCATCGAGATCAGCATGCCAGCTGCAAGAGTCCAAATGGTGCGGGATCACCTGTTTTCAGCATATACTAAAAGAGGAAAAAAGAAAGTAACTTCACATAACCAGTGTCCAGAAAGAGCAAACTACAGCTTAGGGTCTGAGATGCGCTCCCTAGGAAACTGGCGATCCAGATCTATGTCTCTGCGAGAGGATCGGCCACTCCTGACCCTCACGGTGTTTCTGAAGGCCAAACCTTCGCGTTGAAGGGGTAGTCCAGTCTCCAGCCCTGGAGACATCTGTTTTGCTCCGTTGATCCTCAGGGGCAGAGGGCCCCCCCCATTCTGCTGCTGTGACTCTCAATTGGGTTTGGCTGGTTTGTGGTTTTTCCTTTTGAGAAGGGTGTAGATTCCACAGCTTGAGTAGTTCGTACCCTCTGCTAGGGGTCTGTATGGTAAACATCTGATTGTTCCGGAAGATGAGTAGCTTTATGGGGTAGCCCCACCTATACCTGATCTCGTTTTTCCTTAAAATGGATGTAACTTCTGTGAAAGTTTTTCTCTTTTGTAATGTCCTTGCAGAAAGGTCAGGAAAAATTTGTAGCTTTTTAAATTTATCTGGGAGGGAAGGTTTCTGAAAATGGGCCCTTTGGATTCTCTCTTTGTAAGTGAAGTAGTGTAGCCGGACTATTGTGTCTCTAGGTTGGTCATCTGGGAGACCTTTGGGCTTAAGAGAACGGTGTGCACGGTCCATCAGGGCTTCAGCCTCCGTGGCGGGGGGCGCTAGCACAAGAAACAGTTCTTTTAGATATGGTTGTAAATCTCCAGCAGAGACAGACTCGGGGATACCTCGGATCCTGAGGTTGTTCCTCCGAGATCTAACTTCCAAGTCCGCTATCTTATCATCAACAACGTCTAGGTAGTCTGCGAGGCGTTGTGTGTAAGATTGTAGGTTAGAATGCTCCACAGCGGCATCCTCCTGCTTTCTTTCCAAAGCGTCAATTCTTTCATTTGTTGATGAGATCTCTTTTTTGAGCTCAGCGGTAGAGGCCGCCATTTGGGCAGTGAATGAAGCATGATGCTTGTCCAGTAGGGACTTAAGGGAATCCATGATGAATGAGGGAGTAACTGCCTTGGATGAGGCTTGTTGGATGTTCTGGATGGCCGCCAATGTGAGATCCGAGGTGTCAGACCCAGGGGAGTCTGGGGGTTCTATATCACTCTGTGATAGCCCTCCTGGGGGCCCAAAGTGATCCATCACAGTTTTTTTGGGTAAGAATGGTTGTTTGTTTTTTTTCCCCCTGGCTGATTGTGACATGTTGGGAGGGAAATAGGCTGGGTCCGTAGCTGAAGGGGTCCTTAAGAGACTAGAGGTCAGGTATGGCAGGGCGGCCCCACTCAGTGATAAGGAAGGGTCACTGTGTGGTAGACAGGCTTAAGTGGCCTAGACGTGCTTATGCCATGTTAAGCAAATGTATATTCTAGAGAAAATGAAAATGTCACTGGCATGGAAGAGTCTGGTTGTATTTGGAGTAGATTTAGGGCACTCTCCCTAGGGAAATTGCCACCTCTGGGCCAGGCCGGAAAAGGGGTGAGGGGTATGACCTACTGCATCAGAATGCAGCAGGAAAGGGGACAAGAGAGTGCACTCCAACTATGACACAAGGGCAAGATGTATTGCAGCTTTTAAACTGCTGCGGATGGTGCAACCCAGTCCTACTTTGTAACAGAACAGGTACCTTGCTGTGTTTGTTAGGTATGTAGAGTGTTTCCACCCAGGGCCTAAGGGTGTAGTTACAGTGCAGGTCTAGGGGCCCATAAGTTGCTGGGGGTTAACTGCTTATCACCCTATAAAGTCACTGTCCTCTCTAAGGTAGCTGTTGATCGTGAAGAAGCAGAAAGTGACTGCTGCGCAGTAAATTTGCAGGCCCCTGTATAGAGTTTAAGTTCCACGTGGCAAGCTACAAATGAATAAGTGACTGGCAAGCTGATTACAGTTGTTCCTGTCTTAGTAGATAAGAGCCCACACTTAAATATAGCCCTTTGTAATGCCTGTGCTGTAATTCCTGCTGGCACACTGTGTGTTACTGTGAAGGAGGCCGTACTGACAGGCAGCTGTGCTGATTTGGGTAAAAGTTAAAGATGGCGTTTTCGCGCCACTATGTGGGGAAAGAATAACGTTATTAAATGGCACCCAGCCAGTAAATTGATGCCGGTTAGGTAAATCTCAGTCTGCCACAGAGTTCCCCTAAGCTGGAGTGTTTGCGGATAAAGTTAATTTTGACTAGGCAGTGTTATCCCCTGCAGACCAGGCTGCAATTACTTATGGGGAGATAATCAGCTGGATTCCACGTGGGGGCTGCTCGGTTATGGAGCCGTGAGTTGTGCCGTATCTCAGGCGGCTTCCTAAGGTGTTGAGGGAAAGCAGGCTCCGGAGCAGGTAATAGGCTCCCCGGATTTAGCGCACCAGTCCGGTTCCACTGCCGTGAGGTGTAAATTGGTGCGGGGGGTCCCACTGCAACACAGCTCGTCCCAGGTCAGATGTGGAGGGTCCTTCAAACCTCCGGTGCCGCTGGGCTTGAAGCCCCTGCAATCGCGGTTATGCTGCACAGTGAGTTTTTAGCTGTTATTCTGTTGGGGATACAGGCACAGGTCTTAGGATAGGCGACCAGGGGTCGGGCGAATCTTCCGACGGCAGAAGCGGTGCTAGTAACGCTGTGCCTCCCTCCGGTGTCGCGCAAAGTTCTTCAATCGGTGTTTCTATGTCCCAGCAGTGGATATGGGATCACAAATAGGGAAAAGTAGCTTGATACTAAGGGAATTTGCCTAATAAATTTTGTTTTCTGGCTAACTAAAACTCAGAGCTCTAGCTAGATGCGACCGGCCAAGATGGTGGTTGGCTCTGCCCCCCCAAAGGGACAAAAGTTATATACTTTAATTCATTAGAGTTTATTAGAGTTATCTTCATTATCTTACTCATAGAACACGTATCTGTTTTAGTTTACTACTTATTCTTACAGTCTTTGTGCTTGCTATCTCTACACTGTCAGAAAAAACGGTATGGTTGGGGTCCGTTTGTGAACACTTACGGTACAACTGCTGTGGTTGTACCCTCAATGGATCATAATTACACCTTAAAGAACTAATATGTACCATTTAGCGGTAAATAAGGTACAAATATGTTTCCAACTGTCAAAGGGTCCATGTCTGTACCATTTAATCGACCCAAAAAGGTACAATCACTTGTGTGACTAAAAGGTTGAGGGGGGTGGGTGGTTCAAGGCTGCAAAACCCTGCAAGTTCATATCATTTGTACAGCTCAGTTATTCATATTCACATAACTGTCAGTCACCCAAAATGAATGCAACATACATGTTGTACAGTAAAATAATTATGTTCAATTGTTGTTGGTAATATGCAAGAAGTGGCAAAGCAAAAAAAATACTTAAAGGGACAGTCTACACCAGAATTGTTATTGTTTAAAAAGATGGATAATCCCTTTATTACCCATTCCCCAGTTTTGCATAACCAACACAGTTATATTAATATACTTTATACCTCAGCCAATCGGATTGAACTTGAATCTGATTGGCTGATTCCATCAGCCAATCAGAATTTTCCTACCTTAATTCCGATTGGCTGATAGAATCCTATCAGCCTATCGGAATTCGAGGGACACCATCTTGGATGACGTCCCTTAAAGGAACCTTCATTCTGTTTTAGGACGTCGGAAGAAGAGGATGGATCCGCGCCGGAGGTCTTGAAGATGGAGCCGCTCGTCATCGGATGGAAGAAGATAGAAGATGCCGCTTGGATGAAGATGTCTACCGGTCTGGATCTCGTCTTCTGCCCGGATAGGATGAAGACTTCTGCCCGATGATGGATTTCTTCAGCCGCTGCTTGGATCAAGACTTCAGCCAGAGGATGGATGTCTTCAGCCCCCGCTTGGGCTTGGATCAAGACATCGGAGCCTGGACCGATCGGTGATACACGGCATGGTGAAGATAAGGTAGGAAGATCTTCAGGGGCTTATTGTTAGGTTTATTTAAGGGGGGTTTGGGTTAGATTAGGGGTATGTGAGTGGTGGGTTGTAATGTTGGGGGGGTATTGTATGTTTTTTTTTTCAGGCAAAAGAGCTGAATTCTTTGGGGCATGCCCCGCAAAAGGCCCTTTTAAGGGCTGGTAAGGTAAAAGAGCTTTTCTATTTTTATTTTAGAATAGGGTAGGGCATTTTTTTATTTTGGGGGGCTTTGTTATTTTATTAGGGGGCTTAGAGTAGGTGTAATTAGCTTAAAATTGTTGTAATATTTTTCTAATGTTTGTAAATATTTTTTTATTTTTTGTAACAGTTCTTTTTTATTTTTTGTACTTTAGTTAGTTTATTTAATTGTATTTATTTGTAGGTATTTGTATTTAATTAATTTATTGATAGTGTAGTGTTAGGTTTAATTGTAGATATTTGTAGGTATTTTATTTAATTAATTTATTGATAGTGTAGTGTTAGGTTTAATTGTAACTTAGGTTAGGATTTATTTTACAGGTAATTTTGTAATTATTTTAACTAGGTAACTATTAAATAGTTATTAACTATTTAATAGCTATTGTACCTGGTTAAAATAAATACAAAGTTGCCTGTAAAATAAATATTAATCCTAAAATAGCTACAATATAATTATAATTTATATTGTAGCTATATTAGGGTTTATTTTACAGATAAGTATTTAGCTTTAAATAGGAATAATTTATTTAATAAGAGTTAATTTATTTCGTTAGATTTAAATTATATTTAACTTAGGGGGGTGTTAGGGTTAGGGTTAGACTTAGCTTTAGGGGTTAATACATTTATTAGAGTAGCGGTGAGGTCCGGTTAAATTTTTTTAACCCCTAATCTGCCGACCGCACACCGCCGCCACCTACATTATCCCTATGTACCCCTAATCTGCTGCCCCTAACACCGCCGACCCCTATATTATATTTATTAACCCCTAATCTGCCGCCCCCAACGTTGCCTCCACCTACCTACAATTATTAACCCCTAATCTGCCGACCGGACCTCACCGATACTATAATAAATGTATTAACCCCTAATCCGCCTCACTCCCGCCTCAATAACCCTATAAGAAATATTATTAACCCCTAATCTGTCCTCCCTAACATCGCCGACACCTAACTTCACTTATTAACCCCTAATCTGCCGACCGGAACTCACCGCTACTATAATAAATGTATTAACCCCTAAAGCTAAATCTAACCCTAACACTAACACCCCCCTAAGTTAAATATAATTTAAATCTAATGAAATAAATTAACTCTTATTAAATAAATTATTCCTATTTAAAGCTAAATACTTACCTGTAAAATAAACCCTAATATAGCTACAATATAACGAATAATTATATTGTAGCTATTTTAGGATTAATATTTATTTTACAGGCAACTTTGTATTTATTTTAACCAGGTACAATAGCTATTAAATAGTTAATAACTATTTAATAGTTACCTAGTTAAAATAATTACAAAATTACCTGTAAAATAAATCCTAACCTAAGTTACAATTAAACCTAACACTACACTATCAATAAATTAATTAAATAAAATACCTACAATTATCTACAATTAAATCTAACACTACACTATCAATAAATTAATTAAATACAATAGCTACAAATAAATACAATTAAATAAACTAACTAAAGTACAAAAAATAAAAAATAACTAAGTTACAAAAAATAAAAAAATATTTACAAACATTAGAAAAATATTACAACAATTTTAAACTAATTACACCTACTCTAAGCCCCCTAATAAAATAACAAAGCCCCCCCAAATAAAAAAATGCCCTACCCTATTCTAAATGAAAAAAGTTCAAAGCTCTTTTACCTTACCAGCCCTGAAAAGGGCCATTTGCGGGGGATGCCCCAAAGAATTCAGCTCTTTTGCCTGTAAAAAAACCACATACAATACCCCCCCCAACATTACAACCCACCACCCACATACCCCTAATCTAACCCAAACCCCCCTTAAATAAACCTAACACTAAGCCCCTGAAGATCTCCCTACCTTGTATTCACCACACCGGGTTCACCGATCGGTCCAGAAGAGCCTCTGATGTCTTCATCCAAGCCCAAGCGGGGGCTGAAGAGTGACGTCCATCCTCCGGCTGAAGTCTTGATCCAAGCGGCAAATGAAGAAGTCCATCTTCGGGAAGAAATCTTCATCCTATCCGGGCAGAAGAGGACATCCGGACCGGCAAACATCTTCATCCAAGCCGCATCTTCTATGTTGTTCCATCCGATGACGAGCGGCTGATCTTGAAGACCTCTGGCGCGGATTCATCCTCTTCGTTCGACGTCCAACTGAAGAATGAAGGTTCCTTTAAGCGACGTCATCCAAGATGGCATCCCTCGAATTCCGATTGGCTGATAGGATTCTATCAGCCAATCGGAATTAAGGTAGGAAAATTCTGATTGGCTGATGGAATAAGCCAATCAGATTCAAGTTCAATCCGATTGGCTGTTTGGATCAGCCAATCAGATTGAACTTGAATCTGATTGGCTGATTCCATCAGCCAATCAGAATTTTCCTACCTTAATTCCGATTGGCTGATAGGTGGAGGCGACGTTGGGGGCGGCAGATTAGGGGTTAATAAATATAATATAGGGGTCGGCTGTGTTAGGGGCAGCAGATTAGGGGTACATAGGTATAATGTAGGTTGCGGCGGTGTACGGAGCGGCAGATTAGGGGTTAAAAAAAATATGCAGGTGTCAGCGATAGCGGGGGCAGCAGATTAGGGGTTAATAAATATTATGTAGGTGTCGGCGGTATTAGGGGCAGCAGATTAGGGGTACATAGGGATAACGTAGGTGGCGGCGGTGTGCGGTCGGCAGATTAGGGGTTAAAAAATTTTAATAGAGTGGCGGCAATGTGGGGGGGGCCTTGGTTTAGGGGTACATAGGTAGTTTATGGGTGTTAGTGTACTTTAGAGCAGAGTAGTTAAGAGCTTTATGAACCGGCGTTAGTCCAGAAAGCTCTTAACTACTGACTTTTTTCTGCGGCTGGAGTTTTGTCGTTAGATTTCTAACGCTCACTTCAGCCACGACTCTAAATACCGGCGTTAGAAAGATCCCATTGAAAAGATAGGATACGCAATTGACGTAAGGGGATCTGCGGTATGGAAAAGTGGCGGCGATGTGGGGGGGGCCTTGGTTTAGGGGTACATAGGTAGTTTATGGGTGTTAGTGTACTTTAGAGCACAGTAGTTAAGAGCTTTATGAACCGGCGTTAGTCCAGAAAGCTCTTAACTACTGACTTTTTTCTGCGGCTGGAGTTTTGTCGTTAGATTTCTAACGCTCACTTCAGCCACGACTCTAAATACCGGCGTTAGAAAGATCCCATTGAAAAGATAGGATACGCAATTGACGTAAGGGGATCTGCGGTATGGAAAAGTCGCGGCTGCAAAGTGAGCGTTAGACCCTTTCCTGACTGACTCTAAATACCAGCGGTAGCCCAAAACCAGCGTTAGGACCCTCTAACGCTGGTTTTGACGGCTAACGCCAAACTCTAAATCTAGCCGCAAATGTTTTAATTAATAGTTTTGTTTTTTTTAAATTTTTTAGAGTAAAAGTATTCACAACACAAATACCAAAGGTTTAAATATGATTTGCAAATCTACGCAATATAAAAACCTTATTTTTTTAATGAGCTTTGTTCGCCTGTAATGGAAGTTGTAAATAAAATTAGTGAACTGATAATTTAAGTATAATAAAAACTTAGTTATGATGAGGAAGTATGCAGCTTCCACAACTCGTAGAGGCTCATCTTAAAATTCAGGTTATCACTGGGTTTTTTTTAATTATTATTTTCTACTACTCTAAATTATTTTGGATAGAGTAAGCACATACATATGTTGTTAAAATGAATATTAAAGGGACAGTATACACTCATTTTCATATAACTGCATGTAATAGACACCACTATAAAGAATAAGATGCACAGATACTGATATAAAAATTCAGTATAAAACTGTTTAAAAACTTACTTAGAAGCTTTCAGTTTAACTCTGTTGAAAAGGTAGTTGGAAAGCCCACTGCAAGTGGGAAATAAGACACTCCCCCCCTCCCCCTTCTTTTGCATATGAAAAGACCCTTTACACAAACAGGAGCAAGCTGGAGTAGGTAGCTGACGGTATTCACATAGGAGTTAGGAGTCTGAAAATCAGAGCAATGTTATTTAAAAATAAGCAAAACTATACATTTTTAAAAAAAAAATAAACTTTATGGGCTTTATAAATAGATGATCTACAAAACATTTATGCAAATAATAAATGAGTGTATAATGGCCCTTTAAGTAATAATCTATATAATATATTTATCTGCCTATCTATCTATCTATCTATCTATCTATCTATCTTTCTGTCTGTCTGTCTGTCTATCTATCTATTTATCTATCTACCCGTCTGCCTGTCTCTCTATCCGTCTGCCTGTCTATCTGTCTATTTATCTATCTATCATTTATCTATCTATCTATCTATCATTTATCTATCTATCTATCTATCTATCTACCCATCTGCCGGTCTCTCTATCTGGCTAATTATCTATCTATCTATTATCTATCTATCTATCTATCTATCTATCTATCTATCTATCTACCCGTCTGCCTGTCTCTCTATCTGTCTAATTATCTATCCATCTATCCATCTGCCTGTCTCTCTATCTGTCTATTTATCTATCTATATCTATCTATCTATCTATCTATCATCTATCTATCTATTCATCTAGCTATTTATCATTTATCTATCTACCCGTCTGCCTGTCTCTCTATCTGTCTAATTGTCTATCTATCATTTATCTATCTATCATTTATCTATCTATCTATCTATCTATATCTATCTATCTATCTATCTATCTATTCACATATCTGAATAGTCCTCTAACCTACAAAGTTTCATGCACAAAATATAAATATTTGTAAGTTTAATAAGATTCATATATTGAAATCCCTTTTACCCTCTGACTCATAACTCCTCCAATGATTTCTTGATGAATATTGATCTACTAACGAATCCCTCCACACACCAATAAATCTTGGACACCTTATATATTTTTAAGCCAGTGAAAACAATCTTAGGGTATCCATTATACTCTAAATAGCACGTTACTTAGGGCAAGTGCAGGCTGCGACAAAACAGCATTAGCAAACACTTAAGCCCTTTATCATCTCCTAACTCTCGAAAATCTCCTTTTAGAACTCAGTTACGGATTCAACATTCAACTATAATCTCTCCATTAAAGACTTTTCACCTATTTCATAGACAGAGTACGATGTATGTATTTAGACAAAACCCAGCAGATTTAAGTGCCATTAAAAGCTCAATCCAAGAGGAAAATGATTTCCTTATTGCTTCAGATTTATAATGCCCCTAACCCCCAAAAATCTTCATAGCTTTGACCTTTATTTATTATAGGGCTACGCCTGGATTTATATTTTCTGACTATTATTGTCATTTTTAAGTTGTCTTTCATTTTAAGTCAAATAAGATAAATAGATGTTTAGTTATTGGGAAATTGTATAATCAACTTAAAAATATAAGATTGATACGAACTGATTATGTGATTAGTAAATTTGTTTTTTGCAATTATTTGTGCATTTTGTTAATCACATTAGTTTAACTAGAGCTTTATAATAAAATCAGTGGAACAGAAATCTTCATCTGTTCTTTCAAAAGAAAAACTTACTGGACATTATTGGACCACAACAATTAAAATATTAACATTTAATTATCTCTCTGCTTCGCCACCCATGGGAACTTGATTTAGTTTAAATTTTCTTGTTTGCACAGCTTTTCAATAACCAGTACTTAAGTATTGAAATTTATAGTAGAAGTGGGAATACAATAGGCAAAAACAGCTTTTTCAAATGAATTAAATTTATAATTCAAATAAGTTCAATTTAATACTCACCAGCAGGCAAAATAGATAAGTGGGAAAACATTAAAGGGTAGAATAAAAATCCTAGTACAATAGTCTAGATTCAATAAGTATATTTTTGAAAGTACAGTATTTTGTGTTGTGAAGTGGTGACCATAACATATATATTTAGAAGTTATGAAACCAGTAATATTTGCTTTTTAAAGGACAGAAACATTGTTTAATAAATTTGAGCTGAGGAATTATGGGTATACAGTATATGTGTGTATGATGTGTAAATTATATGTATTATACTGTACAATTGGTCATCATAATTTTTTCTAAGTTCATTTACTGTACATGTTTTTTTATATTTGAAACATTTGTCAGACAGATATTTTATAAAAAAAAAAAGCACCATGTCTATCATTGAAAATAATGTGTCACTTCTTCACACAAAACTGTATCTCATGCTACCAACTGGGATTTCAGGAACGCGTTTGGTAGAGTGATATTCAGCTTTCAGAAACTCGCTTGGTACAGTACTTTTTAAAGCCTGCAAACTGCTATTTGAGAAGCTGTGCTTGTACTAACCTCACAGCCAGAACATTCCAGACTGATCCATCTTGGATGACTGACACTCCCTGCTCAAACACAATTAGTTGCATGAGAGCAGGAGGTGGGATTAAACTCTAAATAAATAATCTGATGTTGCTAGACCATGAGCTTTCCTCTGTCTTGACCTCTGGACACCCTGATTGGACACCATTGGTATTACCTTGTACATTGTCCTATACTTTGAATTTATTGAACTTGTGTTGACTCCTGAATTTGTACTATTATTTCTTAGGCCTTGTGTGTATATAGACTCAATTTTATAACTGTGGAAAGGGGGTACTCCTTCCTGTTTTGCAAAAGGGATATAGTTAGCAAATTTACACCACAAAGTTGGAGAAACTTAATGAGTTTAGGGAATTAATAATAATTTGAATATACAGGCATACCATGTTTTATTGCACTTTGCTTTATTGTGCTTTGCATATATTACTCTTTTTACAAATTGAAGGTTTGTGGCAACCCTGTGTTGAGCAAGTCTATCAGAGCCATATCTCCAACACACCTATAAACATATAAATACACATGAATACACATATATACACATAAAACACATAAAACACATAAATACACATATATACACATATAAACTCATACATACACATATAAACACATGTATACATATATAAACACATATAAACACATAAATACACATGTATACACATATAAACACATGTATACATATATAAACACATAAACACATAAATACACATGAATACACATATATACACATAAAACACATAAATACACATGTTTACACATATAAACACATATAAACACATAAATACACATATATACACATATATACACATAAATACACAAATACACATAAATACACACATATACACATATAAACACATATAAACACATAAATACACATAAATACACATGAATACACATATATACACATAAAACACATAAATACACATGTATACACATATAAACACATAAATGCACACAAATACACAAACAGGTAGAAACCCTTTATTTAACCTGCTTTGGACGAGAAAAGGCTTGGATTTCGGGATATTTTCTTCTTTAAAATTGGACAGTTGGGAGAGGGCATGTAACAAAGTGTTAACAACAATATTTTATGTCATTTAGGCAATGTTTACATGTTATAATACAGCTTATACATGTAACTAAAGGTAGTTTTATATAATTTTTAAATCGTTTTTTGACTTATAAGCAGGGAAAATAGTTTTTTGATAATTAAAAAAAAAAAAAAAAATATTAGTGAAAAAGTATGGATTTTAGAATAATTTTGGATTTTAGAATAATTTTGGATTTTGGAATTCCGGATTTGGGAATTCTAACCTGTATATACACAACTCACTATTAGCATTTTTTAACAATAAAGTATTTTCCTTCTTAATATGAGGAGAGTCCACGGCTTCATTCCTTACTTGTGAGAATACAGAACCTGGCCACCAGGAGGAGGCAAAGACACTCCAGCCAAAGTCTTAAATACTTCCCTCATATCACAGTTATTCTTTGCCTTTCATCACAGGAGGATGGCAGAGAAGTGTCAGAAGATACAGAGTAGTTCCTTATGGAGGGGGGAATGGAGTTTTAAGTAGTCTTGTCAGCCTCTCAGTAAGAGCATTGATGAATGTTAGGGTCTGGAGATGCAGGGAGAGTCTTTCCACAAACCCATCCAGACTCATATTAACAGCTCCTAAGCAATCAGTGTTGACGAGTTTCACTGCCTGCTTCTTTCTCTCAAGTCCATGTCAGGACTCAGGAGCGATGCTACAAGACTGTCAAACTTGAGAGGGGGGATTTATCGCACAATTTACTTTATTATGTTTTATGTTGCGACATGTGTGAGATAAGGATCAGGCAGATGTTGAAATGTACAGGTTTTTACTTTTTTTTCTGGTTAGCTGAGCAGCCTGTTAGTATGGCGTGCTTTTTCCTGTAGCAGGGGCGGTCCTGCATGGCGCACCACATGACAGGGTGTGGTCACACTGATTTCCTCTTTTCCTGACCGTGCAGTTTACCGAAGACAAAGTGGTTTCTCTGTGGGGCCTGGGTCATAGGAGGTGGTGAGTGCCCCAGCTATTGGGGGTATAAAGGTGTCATTTATCTTTTCTATAGTCCATCTTACAAGCGCAAGCTATGGAGGACTCTGATGCATTGGAGGGTACTCCCTCTTTACCTAAATCTAATACCTGTCTATATTATGAGGAGGCTACGGTATATCCACCTGCTCAATTATGTTCCACATGCCTTGATAAAGACATTTTATCTAAGAAAACAAATATGTTTAGTACCACTGAGCCGTCCACCTCTGAGGAGTCTCCGT
This sequence comes from Bombina bombina, assembly GCF_027579735.1. Taxonomy (NCBI): domain Eukaryota; kingdom Metazoa; phylum Chordata; class Amphibia; order Anura; family Bombinatoridae; genus Bombina; species Bombina bombina. The sequence continues at coordinate 64,396,318 of NC_069500.1, read as the reverse complement.
CCCGTGAGGTGTGTTACCTGATGTTATCTCCTATAACACATGCAGCGTCTCATTGCACTTCTAATCCTCCTTCTGGAGGGGCCATCTTTCCGCCAGACTTTACTGAACAGCTACAAATGGCAGTGTCTGTGGCCTTCAGTTCTTTACCTCACCCAGCTAAGCGCAAGCGAAAGGTCAAATATTGCTATCCTTCCCAGGGGTCATCTACTAACTTATTGGATTTATCTGATTCCAGACTATCCAATGATGAGGATGCCTCTGATGCTTCAGAGGATGCTCTTTCTGGGCTGGAATCTGCTGCCTCTAGGCCTTAAGCTGCGGAGGAACCAGACTTTAAATTTAGGATTAAACACTTACGCTTTCTGTTAAAGGAAGTTTTGACTACTTTAGAGGTTCCAGAACCAAAATTACCTGAGGAACCTTGTATTCCTAAACTGGGTCTATGAGGACAGGGTTGTACCACAGACTTTCCCGGTTCCCGTAAAGATGGCATATATTATTAAGAATGAATGGGAAAGACTCGGTTCTTCCTTTTCCCCTTCTTCTTCCTTTAAGAAATTATTCCTGGTTCCGGACTCTGAATTAGAGTTGTGGGGTTCCGTCCCTTAGGTGGATGGTGCTATCTCCATGCTTGCTAAATGCACTACTATCCCGCTTGAGGATAGTTCCTCATTCAAAGAGCCCATGGATAGGAAGCTAGAAACTCTGTTGAGAAAGATGTTTTAGCACACAGGATATTTATTTCAACTGGCAGCCACCTATTGGTGTGACTCTTTATCTGAACTGATCGAGGTGAAGGTCCCCTTGATCCAGGAAAGAATTAGGGCCTTGAGAGTGGCAAATTCTTTTATTTGTGATGCAAATATGCAGATTATTCACCTGAATGCCAAGGCGTCAAGTTTTTCAGTACTAGCACGTAGGGTACTCTGGCTGAAGTCTTGGTCTGTGGACATGACTTCAAAATCTAGACTTCTTTCCCTGCCATTTAAGGGGAAGATTCTTTTTGGTCCAGGCCTGGACTCAATCATATCCACGGTCACTGGAGGCAAGGGTTCCTTTTTACCGCAGGGTAAGAAGAACAAGCCTAAGGGGCAAGGTCCTAATTTTTGTCCCTTTTGTTCGGATAAACCCCAATGAAAGCAGCCCTCCGCGAAGCCTGATCAGCCCAAGGGAACTTGGAGAATGACTCAGTCTTGGAATAAATCCAAGCAGAACAAGAAGCCCGCTGAGTCAAAGTCGGCATGATGGGGTGGCCCCCGATCTGTCTTTGGACTGTGTGGGGGGCAGACTGTCTCTCTTTCTGGAGACTTGGCTGGGGGATGTGCAAAACCATTGGGTCCTGGAGGTCATCGCTCAGGGGTACAGGATAGGTTTCAGATCTCATCCACTCAGAGGCAGATCCCTCTTGTCAAACCTGTCTTCAAGGCCAGAAAAACCAGAGGCCTTTCTAGGGTGCGTGAGGGATCTCTCCTCCCTGTGAGTAATTGTACCGGTACCTCTAGCAGAAAGAGGTCTTATGCCCGATTCTGGACCTAAAGTGCTTAAACAAGTTCCTGTCAGTCCCATCGTTCAAGACTTGAAGGATGCTTACCTGCATGTTCCAATTCACAAAGAACAGGTTCCTGAGATTTGCGTTCCTAAACCAGCACTTCCAGTTTGTTGCACTTCCATTTGGTCTAGCTACTGCCCCAAGAGTCTTTACAAAGGTTCTAGGTGCTCTGCTCGCAGTGGTGAGAACCAGAGGGATAGCAGTAGCACCATATTTAGACAAAATCCTGGTTCAGGCTCCATCCTGTCAGTTGGCAGAGGATCATTCAAAAGCTCTTCTATTTCTTTTCTGATCTCATGGATGGAAGATAAACTTAGAAAAGAGTTCTCTTGTTTCCAGTACCAGGGTGGAATTCCTGGGTATGATAATATACTCCTTATTCATGAGGTTATTTCTTACAGACCAAAGACATTACAAGCTAACTTCCAATTGTCTTGCCCTACAGACCTCCTTAAGGCCCTCTGTGTCCTGGTGTATGGAGGTAATTGGACTCATGGTGTCCAGCATAGACATCATTCTATTCGCCAGGTTCCCTCTCAGGCCTCTTCAGCTGTGTATGCTGAGCCAGTGGGATGGCAACCACTCAGATCTGTCACAACAGATTTCTCTGGACAACCGGTCAAGAAAATCACTCTCTTGGTGGCTCTGTCCAGATCACCTGTTCCAAAGGACATCCTGGGAGATTGTGACTACGGATGCAAGTCTCTCAGGATGGGGAGCTGTTTGGGGTGCCTGATCAACATTTCAGAACTTTGAGCTATATTCAATGCTCTGAAGGCTTAGCCTCTTCTGGGTTCGTCCCAGTTTATCAGATTCCAATCAGACAACATAACCTCAGTGGCTTACATCAACCATCAGTGGGGTAACAAGGAGTTCCCTAGCAATGAGGGAAGTATCTTGGATTCTGGAATAGGCAGAGGCTCACAACTGCTCACTGTCAGCGATCCACATTCCGGGTGTGGACAACTGGGAAGCGGATTTTCTCAGCAGACAATCCTTTCATCCGGTGGAATGGTCTCTCCATCCTGAGGTGTTTGCGGAGATTTGCAACAGATGAGGGATGCTGGAGATAGATCTCATGGCATCCCGACTCAATTCCAAGATACCCAGATATGGGTTTCGGTCCAGGGATCCTCAGGCATAGCTGATAGATGCATTAGCAGTGCCTTGGAGGTTCAGTCTAGTTTACATTTTTCCACCGTTACCACTTCTCCCTCGGTTAGTAGCCCGCATCAAGCAGGAGCAAACTTCGGCAATACTAATTGTTCCATTGTGGCCGCGAAGGATGTGGTTCACGGACATGGTGGGGATGTTCTCATCTCCTCCATGGAGGTTACCTTGTCACAGGGATCTGCTGGAACAGGGTCCTTTTGTTCATTAAAATCTAGATTCTCTGAGGCTGACTGCATGGAGATTGAATGCCTAGTCCTAGCCAAGAGAGGTTTTTCTGAGAGAGTGATTGATACTCATTCAAGCTCGAAAGCTGGTCACTCATCACATCTATCATAAGGTGTGGAGGGCCTACTTATTATGGTGTGAAGAGCGTGGATTCCCCTGGCATAAGGTCAAGGTTTCCAGGATTTTTTCCTTTCTCCAGGATGGTAAGGAAAAGGGCCTTTCTGCGAGTTCCCTAAAGGGACAGATTTCGGCTCATCTGTGTTATTGCATAAGAGGCTCGCTGAGTTTCCTGATGTGCAGTCTTTTGTTCAGGTTCTGTCTAGAATCAGGACTGTGTTTAGACCTACCACTCATCCTTGGAGTTTAAATCTAATTCAGCTTGCCCTTAAGGCCAAAAACTTTCAGGGTAGATGGGGATACCACAGGCTAAATAAACTATTTCAAATGCCAATATAAGGGTAATGGAAATACTTGTAAACAATTTAATACACAAATTAAAGGAGAGAACATTTTTAAGTAAACTGTCCCTTTAAATCCTTTCAATGGTAGTGAACTTTTTCCATCCTGTGTATATTGTGAAAATAATGTCAGTGTATTGCACTACTTGTCAGGAAATAAAATGCTAAAGATGAAGCATTCATTCATTGTAAGGTTGCATATGGCATCAATAATGTGTGTGTGTGCAACAATGTTTTAAGCAATGTTATACATAGTTACAAACTCTGCTGTCATAGCATTTTAAGAAAGCTGTCACCTAGATTACGAGTTTTGCGTTAACAAGGGTGCGGTGCTAATGAGCAGTTTTCGCTCACTTGCAGACAGCGCTGGTATTACGGGTTTTTATAAACCCGGCGTTAACCGCAAAAAAGTGAGCGAAGAGCAAAATTTTGCTCCACATCTCACCTCAATACCAGCGCTGCTTACGGTAGCGGTGAGCAGGTAAAACCTGCTCTTGCACGATTTCCCCATAGTAATCAATGGGGGGAGAGCCGGCTGAAAAAAAACTAACAAACCTAGCAAAAAAGCAGCGTTCAGCTTCTAACGCAGCGCCATTGATATCTATGGGGAAAATACATTTATGTCTACACCTAACACCCTAACATGAACCCTGAGTCTAAACACCCCTAATCTTACACTTATTAACCCCTAATCTGATGCCCCCGACATCGCCAACACCTACATTATATTATTAACCCCTAATCTGCTGCTCCGGACACCACCGCCACCTACATTATACTTATGAACCCCTAATCTGATGTCCCCAACATCGCAGAACCCTACATTATATTTATTAACCCCTAATCTGCTGCCCCAATGTCGCCGCAACCTAACTACATTAATTAACCCCTAATCTGTCGCCCCCAACGTCGCCACCACTTTATTAAATGTATTAACCCCTAAACCTAAGTTTAACCCTAAACCTAACCCCCCTAACTGAAATATAATTTTAATAAATCAAAATAAATTTACTATCATTAACTAAATTATTCCTATTTAAAACTAAATACTTACCTGTAAAATAAACCCTAAGATAGCTACAATATAACTAATAGTTACAGTGTATCTATCTTAGGGTTTATTTTTATTTTACAGGCAACTTTGTATTTATTTTAACTAGGTACAATAGTTATTAAATAGTTATTAACTATTTAATAACTACCTAGTTAAAATAAAGACAAATTTACCTGTAAAATAAAACCTAACCTATGTTACAATTACACCTAACACTACACTATAATTAAATTAATTACCTAAACTAAATACAATTAATTACAATTTAAATTAATTATCTAAAGTATGAAAAAAACAAACACTAAATTACAGAAAATAATAAAACAATTACAAGAATTTTAAACTAATTACACATACTCTAATCCCCCTAACAAAATAAAAAAGCCCCCCAAAATAAAAAAAGCTCTACCCTACACTAAATTACAAATAGCCCTTAAAAGGGCCTTTTGCGGGGCATTGCTCTTTTACCTGTAAAAAAAAAGTACAAATACCCCCCCAACATTAAAACCCACCACTCACACAACCAACCCTACTCTAAAACCCACCCAATCCCCCCTTAAAAAAACCTAACACTAACCCCTTGAAGATCACCCTACCTTGAGAAGTCTTCACCCAACCGGGCCGAAGTCCTCCACGAAGCCGGCACAAGTGGTCCTCCAGACGGGCAGAAGTGGTCCTGCAGAAGTCTTCATCCAGGCGGCATCTTCTATCTTCATCGATCCGGTGCGGAGTGGCTCCATCTTTAAGACATCCGACGCGGAGCATCCTCTTCTAACGACATTCGACGACTGAATGAAGGTTCCTTTAAATGTCGTCATCCAAGCTGACGTCCCTTCAATTCCGATTGGCTGATAGAAATCTAAATTGGAATTAAGGTAGAAAAAATCCTATTGGCTGATGCAATCAGCCAATAGGATTGAAGTTCAATCCTATTGGCTTATCCAATCAGCCAATACGATTGAGTTGGCATTCTATTGGCTGATTGGATCTTTTTCTACCTTAATTCCGATTGGCTGATAGAATTCTATCAGCGAATCAGAATTGAAGGGACGCCATCTTGGATGACGTCATTTAACGGAACCTTTATTCAGTCGTCGGATGTCGTTAGAAGAGGATGCTCCGCGTCGGATGTCTTGCAGATGGAGCCGCTCCGCGCCGGATGGATGAAAATAGAAGATGCCGCCTGGATGAAGACTTCTGCCCGTCGGGAGGACCACTTCTGCCCGTCTGGAGGACCACTTCTGCCGGCTTCGTGGAGGACTTCGGCCTGGTTGGGTGAAGACTTCTCAAGGTGGTTTGATCTTCAAGGGGTTAGTGTTAGGTTTTTTTAAGGGGGGATTGGGTGGGTTTTAGAGTAGGGTTGGTTGTATGGGTGGTGGGTTTTAATGTTGGGGGGGTTATTTGTACTTTTTTTATACAGGTAAAAGAGCTGATTACTTTGGGGCAATGCCCCGCAAAAGGCTCTTTTAAGGGCTATTTGTAATTTAGTGTAGGGTAGGGCTTTTTTATTTTGGGAGGCTTTTTTATTTTCTTAGGGGGGTTAAAGTAGGCGTAATTAGTTTAAAATTCTTGTAATTATTTTATTATTTTCTGTAATTTAGTGGGGGTTTTTTTCGTACTTTAGATAATTTATTTAAATTGTAATTAATTGTATTTAGTTTAGGTAATTAATTTAATTATAGTGTAGTGTTAGGTGTAATTGTAACATAGGTTAGGTTTTATTTTACAGGTAAATTTGTCTTTATTTTAACTAGGTAGTTATTAAATAGTTAATAACTATTTAATAACTATTGTACCTAGTTAAAATAAATACAAAGTTGCCTGTAAAATAAAAATAAACCCTAAGATAGATACAATGTAACTATTAGTTATATTGTAGCTATCTTAGGGTTTATTTTACAGGTAAGTATTTAGTTTTAAATAGGAATAATTTAGTTAATGATAGTAATTTTATTTATATTTATTAAAATTAAATTTCAGTTAGGGGGGTTAGGTTTAGGGTTAGACTTAGGTTTAGGGGTTAACACATTTAATATAGTGGCAGCGATGTTGGGGGCGGCAGATTAGGGGTTAATAAATGTAGGTAGGTGTCGGCGATGTTAGGCCAGGCAGATTATGGGTTAATAATATTTAACTAGTGTTTGCGATGCGGGAGTGCGGCGGTTTAGGAGTTAATATGTTTATTATAGTGGTGGCGATGTCCGGTTCGGCAGATTAGGGGTTAAAATATTTATTTTAGTGTTTGCGATGTGGGGGGGGGGGGGGCTCGGTTTAGGGATTAATAGGTAGATGATGGGTGTTAGTGTACTTTTTAGCACTTTAGTTAAGAGTTTTATGCTACGGCATTGTAGTGTAAAACTCAACTACTGACTTTTAAATGCGGTATCACTCTTGACAGGAGAGGGTCTACCGCTCACTTTTGGTTAGACTCGTAATACCGGCATAATGCAAGTCCCTTTGAAAATATAGGATACGCAATTTACGTAAGTGGATTTGTGGTATTTCCGGTGAGCCTGTCATTTCAAGACTCGTAATACCAGCATGCGTTAAAAAGCAGCGTTGGGTCCTCTCAACGCTGCTTTTTAACCCTAACGCACAACTCGTAATCTAGCCATGTGTTTGCAACTATGTATAACATTGCTATAAACATAATTAACCTTTAACAAAAGATACCAAAAGAACTAAGCAAAATTGGTAAAATAAGTACATTGGAAAGTTTAAAATGCAATACTCTATCCAATCCATATAACTTTAATTTTGACTTTAATTGATTTATTGAAATAGTAGTCCTGAAGGAAATTCCCATTGAATGTAAGGGGGGCCAATACTGACAATTATGTTTATTCTGATTACCAAATTAATACAAATATATTAAGGTTTATGACAACTTCTGTTGTTCAAAGTATCCTATACACCGATAAGCTTTTCAGCTGTTACACAGTGTTTATTTACAAGACAGTCTTTATTAAGAATAAAGATATATGTGCTATTCTAAATAGTGTCTTGCAGTAATATCAGCATATCAGTGTTTGGTTATTCCTTATGCCTTTCCAAAAGAACCTTTATACACAAACATGCCCAGAAAGTGATATTGCGCAATGAAATCAGTTCTGCGTATAGTTCTCTATTTGGTTACATGTAATACACACACCAGAAACATATGCACTTCAATGCACCTACAGATCTATCAGCAGGACTGGCAGGAGGTCAAAGGATCCAGACTGCTCCTTTTTTCCAGGCTATTAGTTGCATTTTGGAGATGATATGTTATCTCAAGGATGACATTAATGCAGCTGAGTAAGTGTACAGATGCTCCTCTCTAGAGTATTAGTTGCAGTTAACCTTTCAGATACAGGGTGATATTACTGCAGGGACAACAATTTAACTAACACCATTAATCCCAATAACAAGCACAATTATTAAAGGACCACTCAATGCAGAAGAATTGCATAATTAAAAAGTGCATAATAAAAAGACAATGCAATAACACCTACTCTGAATTTCAAATAACTAGAAGATTTTTTTCTGCCAAATTTATTTTTTCTCCCATTTTCCGTCCTCTTGCACCATGTGACAGAAATCAGCCAATCACAGACTAGTATACGTATACCCTGTGAGCTTGTGCACATGCTCCCCAGAAAGTGCTAATATAAAGACTGCAAAATTTGATAATTGAAGTAAATTGGAAAGTGTCTTAAAACTGCCTGCTCTTTCTGAATCATAAAAGTTTATTTTGATTTGAGTATCCCTTTAAGGGCCAGATTAAGCGTGGAGCGATAGCTTAACGGGTGCCCTGTAGAGGAGCAAATCTGCCCATTTATGAGTGCACATTAAATAACCAGCCACTACTAGGTAAGTTGTGGGTGCAGTTTTAGTGGTCTTTAAAAACAATAGCATAAACAGGGTGTTAATCAGAAATGTATTTTTATTACAAGTTCAGATCTATACTAAATTAGTTTTAGTCCCAAGTAAAATAATGCTGTACAATTGTTATTTTGATATTGCCAATTGGGCTAAAATTAGGTACTTTCTAGATATTTGAACTGCTTAAGTGCAAATGTTACATTATATTCTCTCACTGAGTTTAAAGAACATGAGGATACAAATGCCACATCTCTGCTATACTTGTGAAGTCTGTAAACTAGAAGGTCATTGAATTCCTCATTGAAAAGAAGAAAATCTTCTGTTTCAGTTGGGTTTTTACAAGACATTACTGACATGAAAATTACTATTTTAACCCATTAGACACAAAGGGAAATATGTGCCTGTCGCATTGTCAAAAATAATAGCAGTTTCTTAACTTATTATACACAGTTATGACTCTCAAAAAAACAGTTGTAGTAAAAAGGATGTTAATTTGCTTTAAAAACATTTAGACTTGGCTGTAACATTATTCTATAGCAACACAACAGAAATGTTTTGTAATTATTTAGAAAGATAGATGATCGATAGATAGATAATAGATAGACAATTGATAGACAGATAAATAATAGATAGACAGATAATAGATGATAGATAGATAGATAGATAGATAGATAAATGATAGATAGATAAATAGATAGATGATAGGTAGATAGATGACAGATAATAGACTATAGATGATAGATAGATGATAAATAGATAAATAAATAAATAGATAGATGATAGATAGATGATAGATAATAGACTATAGATGATAGATAGAAAGATGATAGATAGATAGATAAGTAAATAGATAGATGATAGATAGATAGATAGATAGATGATAGATAATAGACTATAGATGATAGATAGACAGATAGATAGATAATAGATAGATAAATAATAGATAGACAGATAATAGACAGATAGATGATAGATAGATAGATAGATAGATAGATAGATAGATATATAGATTGATAGATGATAAATAATAGACTATAGATGATAGATAGATAGATGATAGATAGATGATAGATAATTAACTATAGATGATAGATAATAGACTATAGACGATAGATAGATAGATAGATAGATAGATAATAGATAGATAGATGATAGATAGATAGATGTTTCGTTACAAAGGATACTCGTTTCATTTTCACAAAATGAATATCCAAACAAATGCACCAACAAAATTTAAAGGGACAGTCTACTCCAGAATTGTTATTGTTTAAAAAGATAGATAATCCCTTTATTATCCACTCCCCAGGTTTGCATAACAAACACGGTTATATTAATATACTTTTTACCTTTGTAATTACTTTGTATCTAATCCTCTGCAGATTGTCCCCTTATTCCAGTTCTTCTGACAGACTTGCATTATAGCCAATCAGTTCCCTCTCATAATTAACTCCACAGGAGTGAGCACAATGTTATCTATATGGCACACATTAACTAGCGCTTTCTAGCTAGGAAAAAATATCAAAATTTACTGAGATAAGAGGCAGCCTTCAAGGGCTTAGAAACTGGCATATGAGCCTACCTAAATTTAGCTTTCAACATAGAATACCAAGAGAAAAAAGAAAATTTTATAATAAAAGTAAATTGTAAAGTTGTTTAAAACTGCATGTCCTATCTGAGCCATGAAAGTTTAATTTGACTAGACTGTCCCTTTAAAGAAATACTGACAACATTTGTTAGTATTCATTTGTTTAAATTACCTTTAAGGTGTTAAATATTTACCTTTAACGCGTAATTTGTATGATTTAACTGCAAAACTGAAGAAAAAACAAACACGGCTAGATTACGAGTTTTGCGGTAAGCTAAAAAGCAGCGTTAACAGGTGCTAACGCTGCTTTTTTACTACCACTGGTATTACGAGTCTTGCAGGTTTAGGGGCACCGCACACTTTTTTGGCCTTACTGCAAAATGACTTACGTAAACTTCGTAAAGTTTTTTTCTATGGGACTTTCATAGCGCTGGTATTACGAGTCTGTCCTGGGAGGCCAAAAAGTGAGTGGTACACCCTATCCCGTCAAGATTTTTTACGCATTTTAAAGTCAGTAGTTATGAGTTTTATGTTACAACGCGGTAGCATAAAACTCATAACTAAAGTGCTAAAAAGTACACTTTAAACTACCTATTAACCCCAAAACCGAGGCCCTCCAGCATTGCAAACACTATAATAAAAATTTTAACCCCTAATCTTCCGCTCCGGACATCGCCGCCACTAGAATAAACATATTAACCCCTAAACCACCGCACTCCCACCTTGCAAGCACTAGTTAAATATTATTAACCCCTAATCTGCCGCCCCTAACATCGCCGCAACCTACCTACATTTTTTAACTCCTAATCTGCCGCTCCCCCAACCTCGCCGACACCTACATTATTTATATTAACCCCTAATCTGCCGCCCCCAACGTCGCCGCCACTATTCTAAATTTATTAACCCCTAAACCTAAGTCTAACCCTAACCCTAACACCCCTTAACTTAAATATAATTTAAATAAATCTAATAAAATTCCTATCATTGTCTAAATAATTCCTATTTAAAACTAAATACTTAAAAGCTAGCTACAATATAACTAATAGTTACATTGTAGCTGTCTTAGGGTTTATTTTTATTTCCCAGGCAAGTTTGTATTTATTTTAACTAGGTAGCATAGTTACTAAATAGTTATTAACTATTTACTAACTACCTAGCTAAAATAAATACAAATTTACCTGTAAAATAAAACCTAACCTAAGTTACACTAACACCTAACACTACACTATAATTAAATAAATTAAAAACAATTAAATAAATTAAATTAAATTAGCTAAATCACAAACCCCCCACCCCACTAAATTACAGAAAATAAAACACAAATTACAAGATATTTAAACTAATTACACCTAATCTAAGAGCCCTATCAAAATAAAAAAGCCCCCCCAAAATAAAAAAAACCTAGCCTAAACTACCAATAGCCCTTAAAAGGGCCTTTTGCGGGACATAGCCCCAAAGAAATCAGCTCTTTTACCTGTAAAAAAAAATAGAAATACCACGCCCAACAGTAAAACCCACCACACAAACAACCCCCCAAATAAAATACTATCTAAAAAAACCTAAGCTCCCATTGCCCTGAAAAGAGCATTTGGATGGGCATTGCCCTTAAAAGAGCAGTTAGCTCTTTTGCGGCCTAAACCCTAATCTAAAAAATAAAACCCACCCAATACACCCTTAAAAAAAACTAACACTAACCCCCTGAAGATCGACTTACTGTTCTGAAGACCGGACATCCATCCTCAATGAAGCCGGGAGAAGTCTTCATCCAAGCCGGGCGAAGTGGTCCTCCAGATGGGCAGAAGTCTTCATCTAGACGGCATCTTCTATCTTCATCCATCTGACGCAGAGCGGCTCCATCTTCAAGACATCTGACATGGAGCATCCTCTTCATCCGGAGTCTTCTTACTGAATGACGGTTCCTTTAAGTGACGTCATCCAAGATGGCGTCCCTTAGATTCTGATTGGCTGATAGAATTCTATCCAATCAGCCAATAGGATTGAGCTCGCATTCTATTGACTGTTCCAATCAGCCAATAGAATGCGAGCTCAATCCTATTGGCTGATTGGATCCGCATCAGATGGATGAATATAGAAGATGCTGTCTGGATGAAGACTTCTGCCCGTCTGGAGGACCACTTCGCCCCGCTTTGATGAAGACTTCTCCCGGCTTTGTTGAGGACTTCGGCCCGGTTAGATGAAGACTTCTGTTGTTTACTTGAGGATGGGTGTCCGGTCTTCAGAACAATAAGTCGATCTTCAGGGGGTTAGTGTTAGGTTTTTTTAAGGGTGTATTGGGTGGGTTTTATTTTTTAGATTAGGGTTTGGGCTGCAAAAAAGGTAACTGCCCTTAATGGGGAGCTTAGGTTTTTTTAGATAGTATTTTTTTGGGGGGTTGGTTGTGTGGGTGGTGGGTTTTACTGTTGGGGGGGTGTTTGTATTTTTCTTTTACAGGTAAAAGAGCTGATTACTTTGGAGCAATGCCCCGCAAAAGGCCCTTTTAAGGGCTATTGGTAGTTTAGTTTAGGCTAGGGTTTTTTTATTTTGGGGGGGCTTTTTTTATTTTGATAGGGCTCTTAGATTAGGTGTAATTAGTTTAAATATCTTGTAATTTGTTTTTTATTTTCTGTAATTTAGTTTTTTTTTTTGTGATTTAGCTAATTTAATTTAATTTAATTTATTATATATTTTATATTTTAATTATATATTATAATTTGTATTTATTTTAGCTAGGTAGTTAGTAAATAGTTAATAACTATTTTATAACTATTCTACCTAGTTAAAATAAATACAAACTTGCCTGTAAAATAAAAATAAATTTTTATAGGTAAGTATTTAGTTTTAAATAGGAATTATTTAGTTAATGATAGGAATTTTATTTAGATTTATTTAAATTATATTTAAGTTAGGGGGTGTTAGGGTAAGACTTAGGTTTAGGGGTTAATAAATTTAGAATAGTGGTGGCGACGTTGGGAGCGGCAGATTAGGGGTTAATAAAAATAATGTAGGTGTCAGCGATGTTGGGAGCAGCAGCTTAGGGGTTCATAAATATAATGTAGGTGGTGGCGATGTCCAGAGCGGCAGATTAGGGGTTAATAAGTATAATGTAGGTGGCGGCGCTGTCCGGAGTGGCAGATTAGGGGTTACTAAGTATAATGTAGGTGGCGGCGATGTCCGGAGCTGCAGATTAGGGGTTAATAAGTATAATGTAGGTGGCGGTGATGTCCGGAGCGGCAGATTAGGGCTTACTAAGTATAATATAGGTGGCGGCGATGTCCGGAGCAGCGGATTAGGGGTTAATAAGTATAATGTAGGTGTCAGCGATGTCGGGGGCAGCAGATTAGGGTTTAATAAGTGTAAGATTTGGGGGTGTTTAGACTCGGGGTTCATGTTAGGGTGTTAGGTGAAACATAAATTTTATTTCCCCATAGGAATCAATGGGGCTGCGTTACTGAGTTATATGCTGCTTTTTTTCTGGTGTTTTTCTCAGCCGGCTCTCCCTGTTGATTCCTATGGGGAAATCGTGCACGAGCACGTTACACCAGCTCACCGCTCACTTAAGCAACGCTGGTATTGAAGTGAAGTGTGGAGCAAAATTTTGCTCTACGCTCACTTTTTGTCTTTTTAAGCCGGGTTTATAAAAACTAGTAATACCAGCGCTGCAGGGAAGTGAGCGGTGACAATAACGTGCAAGTTAGCACCGCACTCCTGTTACCGCAAAACTCGTAATCTAGCCGACAATTTTCTAATAGTTTTCAAATGGATTTCCATTGTATCAACTAGTCAAATATGTTAAATTGTTCACCAAAAGTCCAGTTTTCAAGGAAGACTCCAACCCGCCCCCAAGACTACTGATTCCACACAACTCCACCCCCCCATTCCCCTGTCATAACTCTGTCCACAAAACAATAGATATAAATATCTAGTTCAAGATCTTTATTCTCTTGAAAATGTATTTGATTCTGTTATTGGCTTTTCGCTCAAGAAAAAGGATAATTTCTTGTTTTCTCTCATGTTTAAAGTCTTACATGTTCATAAAAATAAGCCTAAATATTGTATTAACTGTTTATCACAAAAAAATCTATAAAATAGGCACACTTTACTTCTGTGCTACAAAAACATTATGTTCCTAAAAACAGAAATTGCTAGTTCATTACTCTATATGGTCTTTTTTATTGGATGAACATAAAATAAAAATCTGCTTCCTTGATGCATAAATGGTTTTAATGTAATTTGGGATATTTTCATGGTGACATCTCCCTGTTACCAAGCAGAACAAATCATATCAGATTTTAGGTATCTTGTTTTCGCTCTATTTCCCAACAAGCAAATTTTTTTTCCGAGTGATCTGCACAAAAAAATGTAATGTGTCAAAACAGAATAATAGCTGGTAAGTACTTAAAAGCTTATGTATAGGAAACTTAAAACTGGTCAGATTCAGCTCAAATCCTATCAGATTTTCTTCGCTCTCTTAAACCTTTAATCACCTCCCAAGGGTCATTTTAGCTAACCACGAAACGTGATTAGAAGCTGTAGGATCTCAGACACATACGTTTCAGCCATTGTGCTTTTTAGCATTTAGAGCCAAAATACAGAACTATAGAACTGTGTTGAAACATCACCAATATGGACATTGTGTTGGAGGTCATCATAATTGTGTGCAATTATTTATTATCTATTCATAATACCCAACACCAACATGATTTCAATATTTATGTTTTATCGTATTTATTTTGTTTATATTTATTATATTTTTTATTATATTTATATGTTACCCCATCAGCTGTACATTAAATATGCAATAAATGGACATTAAAGGCGAATAGTATTTTTGTAATATATATATACTGTATATATACTGTATATATATATATACAGTATATTTATATAAAAGAGCATCAAATAACTTTTTCATGAAAAGAGAATATTTTTAATATGTTTAAATAAAGTTTTTTTTAACTTTATAGTTACAATAACAGGAAGTGCATAATTGTGTATGACAGATTCGGGGCTCTACTGCTTACTGGCTAGCAGGAACAACTCCAGCATAAATAGTTAAAGGACTGCTTAACACAATAGAATAACATTATTAATAAATGCATAATAAAGAGACAATGCAAAAGTACTTAGTTTAAATTTCAAATGAGTAGTAGATTTTTTTTCTGACAAATGTCAGTTAGTTACATTTACCTTCCTAATGCATCATGTGGCAACCATCAGCCAATCACAAAAAGGCATATACGTTTATCTTGTGAATTTTGCACATGCTCAATAGGAGCTGGTGACTCAAAAAGTGTGCATATAAAAAGATTGTGCATTCCAATGTTCTTCACAGAGGGAAAGTATTTTTAAATAGATATTCATATGTATATCTGTATATATCTATACCTATATATAGTTAGATAGATAGATAGATAGATAGATATAGGTATAGATATATATTTTACCAAAAAAACATCATATATATATAGAAATATTTATTTAAAAATAAAAATAAAATATTCTGCTATGTGAAGAACAATGGAATGTTGGAAGTTTAGCACACTTGAATAAACGTGACCAGGTTACTCAAGTATAGGTGCAAAACGTTAATGCAGTTGCGATATTCGAAATTCCAATTCTGTTTACTTTTAACTTGTAATACGATTGCAACCCGTTGCATGCAAAAAAAACTCCATTTAGCAAAGATAACGCACAAGCGGGAGTGCGAACTAGCGCACTCCACTCATAATCTAGCCCTTACTGTGAATAAAATTGAAGATATTTTGGACTAAAGTTGATATGACTGTTCCATAGCTCAGTAATTTAAAATTATTATGGGCCAGATTACAAGTGGAGCAGTATTTAATGCTTCTGCTCGCACGCTAACTCCACTAGAAGTAAGCTTTTTGTGTGAATTGGGTAGCACTCGTATTACAAGTTGAAAGTAAAGAGTTTTCACTTGCGCACTAACCCAATGTGCGCAAGAAAACAAACTTAGGATATTGCGCGTGTTAACGTATTCCCCTATAGAAGTCAATAAAGCAAGAAAAGTGCAATAAAAACCTAACACCCTACTCGAGCGCAAACCGGACCACATATTGCCAACATGAAAATATGAATATTTCACATTCCAATGTTCTTCACATAAAATAATTTGTTCTATTTATTCATAAATACATATTTCTACATATATCTGATGTTTTTTGGTAAAATATATATATACCTATATAGATGATTATATACAGTTATAGATAAGTATATAGGAATATCTGTTTATAAATGCATAGAACATATTCTGCTATGTGCAGAACATTGGAATGTGAAATATATACAGTAAATTCACAGTATATTATTAAATATGAATATTGCGTAAATATGCTTTTACATGTTTTCATCTACTTTATTTAAAGGCCTCCAATGTACTTATTTATATACACCCTGTTCCAAATTATTGTGCAAATTCTATTTCAGTGTCACAAAGATTATATATATTTTTTCAGTTTAACTCATGGATGGCATTGTGTCTCAGGGCTCTTTTGATCATTGAAAACAATCTCGGACACCTGTGATAATTAGAGTGCCAGGTGAGCCCAATTAAAGGAAAAACTACTAAAGGAGGGTGTTCAACATTATTAAGCAGAGCACTATTTTCAAGCAATATGGGGAAGAAAAAGGATCTCTCTGCTGCCGAAAAGAGTGAAATAGTTCAATGCCTTGGACGAGGTATGAAAACATTAGATATTTCACGAAAACGTAAGCGTGATCATCGCACTATTAAGAGATTTGTGGCTGATTCAGAGCACAGACGGTTTCATGCAGATAAAGGCACATTGAGGAAGATTTCTGCCAGATCCATGCATCGGATCAAGAGACCAGCTGCTAAAATACCATTACATAGCAGCAAACAGATATTTGAAGCTGCTGGTGCCTCTGAAGTCCCACGGACATCAAGGTGTAGAGTCCTCCAGAGTCTTGCAACTGTGCATAAACCTTCCATTCGGCAACCACTAATGCTCACAAGCAGAAACGGCTGCATTGGGCAGAATAATACATGAAGACTAATTTTCAAACAGTCCTGTTCACTGATGAGTGCCGTGCAACCCTGGATGGTCCAGATGGATGGAGTAGTGGATGGTTGGTGGACGGCCACCCTGTTCCAACAAGGCTGCAACGTCAGCAAGGCGTGGTGGAGTCGTGTTTTGGTCCGGAATCATGGGATGAGAGCTGGTCGGCCCCTTTAGTATCCCAGGAGGTGTAAAGATGACCTCTGCAAAGTATGTGGAGTTCCTGACTGACAACTTCCTTCCCTGGTACAGAAGGAAGAACTATGCATGCATGACAATGCACCATCTCATGCTGCAAAGAATACCTCTGCATCAATGGCTGCTATGGGGATAAAATGGAGAGAAACTCATGGTGTGGCCTCCATCCTCCCCTGACCTCAATCCTATTGAGAACCTTTGGAGTATCCTCAAGCAAAAGATCTATGAGGGTGGGAGGCTATTCTGACATTTTGCAAACAAATTCAAGCAGAAACTATCCAAAAACTCACAAGTTCAATAGATGCAAGACTTGTGGAGCTGCTATCAAATAAGGGGTCCTATGTTAAAATGTAATGTGACCTGTTAAAATGTTTAAAAAGTTAAAATGTTGTTCAAAGTTTGATTGAAATAGCTTTTGATTTCAGTAAATATGCTGCAAACACAACAAATGACAATTTTCAGTTCTTTACAACCTATAAAGTGTTTTGAAACTTACTGTGCGTAATAATTTGGAACAGTGCATTGTAAGTTTTTTTATTTTGAAAAAAAAATACTGTTATCATTAGGAGGTTTGTTCAATAAAATTTGAATTGTACTCTTAATAGTTGATAACGAGAATTATGCTGACTGTTGTTTACATCAATTATTTAGGTAAATGAGAAAGATATCATTGGCATAATAATTTGGAACAGGGTGTGTATATATATATATATATATATATATATATATATATATATATATTGTCTATATGTTTGTACATATGTATTTATATTTGATTTGTAAATACAGTATGTACATATATATACATATAAATACATAAAAACATCTGTACACACACATTTATATATATACTAGACGATAAGCCTGCCCAGAGGACAGTCTATGTTTAAAAACTACAACCCCCCAAGCTAAAGTTACAAAAAAAAATAGACAAAGGTATCCAAAATAAAAAATTTAAACCTAAATTAATACCCCTAAAAAATTAAAAACTCCCCCAAAATAAAAACACCTCCTAATCTAATACTAAACTACCAATAGCCCTTAATAGCACCGCCGCTGAGGATTGCCACATCTGGGAAGACCGCTCCACACCACCGCTCTGTGCCGCCTTCGCTTTGGATGAAGATAGAAGATGATGGACCCGCCTGGAAGAAGACCTTCTCCGCTGGACTTCAGGAACCGTGAGTTCCTATTTGGGACTTAGTGTTAGGTTTTCTTTTTTTTTTTCTTTTTCTTTTTTTCTTTTTAAGATTAGGGATTTGAGCAATTGAAAAAGAGCTGAATGCCATTTTAAGGGCAGTAAAAGAGCTGAATGCCCTTTTAAGGGCAATGCCCATACAAATGCCCCTTTAGGAGCAATGGGTAGTTTGGTTTTTTTAATGTTGTTTTTTTATTTTGGGGGGTTTGGTAGGTGGGGGGTTTTACTCTTAGGGGGGACTTTTAATGCAAAATAGCTGATTTCTTTAGGGCAATGCCCTGCAAAAAGCCCTTTTAAGTGCTATTGGTAGTTTATTCTTAGATTAGGTAGTGTTTTTATTTTGTTTTTGTTTTTTTTATTTTCATAGGGATTAGGTTTCATTTTTTTATTTTGAATAATGTGGTTTATTATTTTGTGTAATGTTAGACTTTTTTTATTTTCTGTAATTTTAGATTAGTTTAAACTTTATTTTTAAAGTAATGTTAGGTTTTTTATTCTAATTGTAATTTAGGATTATTTTAATTTATGTAATATGGTTAATTTAGGGGGTGTTATGTTAGGGGGCTTAGTGATTAGTTATTTGCGTTGTGGGGTTTGGCAGTTTAGGGGTTAATAGATTTATTATGTTATTTGTGATGTGGATTAATGGTGGTTTAGGGGTTAATAGTTTTATTAGGTTATTTAGGGATGTGGGTTAATGGCAGTTTAGGGGTTAATATATGTATTAGGTAGTTTGCGATGTTGGGTTTTGCGGATTTAGGGGTTAATAATTTTATTAGGTAGTTAATTTTTTTTTTTTTCTTAATGCTTATTGTGGGCAGTTACTATTTTTTTTAATACTTATTGCGTGCGGTTAGTTTATTTTTTTTAATACTTATTGCGGGCGGTTAGTTTATTTTTTTTAATACTTATTGCGTGCGGTTAGTTTATTTTTTTTAATACTTATTGCGTGCGGTTAGTTTATTTTTTTTAATACTTATTGCGTGCGGTTAGTTTATTTTTTTTAATACTTATTGCGGGCGTTTAGTTTATTTTTTTTAATACTTATTGCGGGCGGTTAGTTTATTTTTTTTAATACTTATTGCGTGCGGTTAGTTTATTTTTTTTAATACTTATTGCGGGCGGTTAGTTTATTTTTTTTAATACTTATTGCGGGCGGTATTTTTTTTGTTGTAATGCTCCGTTTGCCTTTGCTGCATCCCGGTGGATTCCAAAAATGGCAGGGTGGTAAAAGAATCCACCTGCGGTGGATTCTTTCACCACCCTACCAGCTTCACTGCATCCAGGTGAAATCTTTTGGCTGCCTCACGCTGCCAACATTCCTTTGAGGATGCGCACGCAACTGGCGACAGTGACAAACGCGTTACAAAAGCGATTTTAGTATAGATACACGTACATATTTAGACATCTATATTTATGTATCTCAATTTTTTTTAATAATTTTTATTAGATAGTGTTATGAGTGTAACTGCACTTTGTAATGTATTTTTTATTTGTTTTGAGACACTTTTTTAACCAGAGCTCTGAGGATGCGCTTTCCCGACTCACGTTAACTTAAATCGTGCTCGAGCAAGAGCCACAATAAACCCCTTTTCGCTTGCACATAACTGTTAGCACGCCACTCGTAATCTTGCACTATATGTTATTGGTTTCATGTAAATTTTTTAAGGATATACATTTTCCAGTAAATGTATGTGTGATCTATGCCTCACTTGTCCAATTTATAAATGTGTTATATAAGGAATGTGTTTATAAGAATTGCAATCCAAATGATTCATGAACTGATGAAGAGGGAAGCAAGCCTGTTAGATTGAATTCTTGTTACAAGAGCGTGCATACTGCGTACTAGCTCAATTCACGAATCTCATGAATGTAAGTGAATTAAATGCAAGTCAATATTAACATGAATTCTCATTTCATTAAAAATCCAATAACAGCCCTATGGAAACAAGACAAGATGAAGCGTGCTATATATAGCTTTGCATGGACGATTGATTTTGTCATTTTCTCTGTATATTTAGGTATAAGAGAACCTGCTTAATCTAGAAAATAAAGTATTTTAAGAATATACTATTTCAGTCGTCCAACGTGTCCCAGCTTTGTAGGCTGCGTTTGTTCTGCCCACATGGATGTTATTTGTGTTTACTACAATAAAATGCAATTTATTTTGCTTGATAGAAACACTTTTTTATTCATGGTCAGGAATTACATTCATTTTTTCCTGCACAATTTTACAAAGTAATCCTAAACTTTAGAATGTTTTTCATTCTGTTAAAGAAAATAAAATGGTACTAACTGCTTCTTTGTTTTGTTATAAAAGTCACAACAAAACTAATTTATGGTTATGTTTTTTAAGCTGCATTTGTAACTGAACCAGTGCTATTTGCTGCAACCATACAGATTACACATAAAATAAGAATACATGAGTCAGCTTTGTTTTTTTTTTATTTGTTTTTTTGTAGAATGCATGAAAAGTTTTAGTCAAGAAAAAGAGCAAATTAAAGAGACAGTCAACACCAGAAATGTTGTTGTTTTAAAAGATAGATAATCCCTTAATTACTCATTCCCCAGTTTTGCATAACCAACACAGTTATAATTATACACGTTTTACCTCTGTGATTAACTTGTATCTAAGCCTCTGCAGACTGCCCCCTTATTTCAGTTCTTTTGACAGACTTGCCTTTTAGCCAATCAGTGCTCACTCCTAGGTAACTTCACGTGCATGAGCTAAATGTTATCTATATGAAACACATGAACTAATGCCCTCTAGTGGTGAAAAACTGTCAAATGCAGAGATAGATAGAGCATGCAATTTTAAGCAACTTTCTAATTTACTCCTGTTATCAATTCTTCTTCTTCTCTCTTGCTATCTTTCTTTTAAAAAGCAGGAACGTAAGTTTAGGAGCCAGCCCATTTTTGGTTCAGCACCTGGGTAGCGCTTGCTGATTGGTGTCTTTAATAGGAGTAAATTAGAAAGTTGCTTAAAATTGCATGCTCTATCTAAAATTAGGTTTTGTGTTCCATTAAAAGGGTTACTAACCCCATATTTTTTCTTTAATGATTCAGATAGAGCATGACATTTTAGGCAACTTTCTAATTTACTCCTATTATCAAATTTTCTTTGTACTCTTGCTATCTTTATTTAAAAAGCAGGAATGTAAATCTTAGCAGCTAGCCCATTTTAGGTTCATCACCATATATAGCGCTTGCTTATTGGTGGCTGACATTTGCCCACCAATAAGCAAGCATAACCCAGGTTCTCAACCAAAAATGGTCCGGCTCCTATGTATCACAATCCTGCTTTTAAATAAAGATACCAACGGCTAGATTTAGAGTTTTGTCGGTAACGACCCGCGTATCTAACGCTGGCTTTTTTCTGGCCGCACCTTTAAAATAACTCTGGTATTGAGAGTCCACAGAATGGCTGTGTTAGGCTCCAAAAAAGGAGCGTAGAGCATATTTAACGCCACTGCAACTCTCGATACCAGAGTTGCTTACGGACGCGGCCAGCCTCAAAAACGTGCTCGTGCACAATTCCCCCTGCAAAAAAGCCGCGTTCAGCTCCTAACGCAGCCCCATTGTTTGCTATGGGGAAACACTTCCTACGTCTGCACCTAACACTCTAACATGTACCCCGAGTCTAAACACCCCTAGCCTTACACTTATTAACCCCTAATCTGCCGCTCCGTAAACCGCCGCTACTTACATTATCCCTATGTACCCCTAATCTGCTGCCCCTAACACTGCCGACCCCTATATTATATTTATTAACCCCTAATCTGCCCCCCACAACGTCGCCTCCACCTGCCTACACTTATTAACCCCTAATCTGCCGAGCGGACCGCACCGCTATTATTATAAAGTTATTAACCCCTAATCCGCCTCACTAACCCTATAATAAATAGTATTAACCCCTAATCTGCCCTCCCTAACATCGCCGACACCTAACTTCAATTATTAACCCCTAATCTACCGACTGGAGCTCACCGCTATTCTAATAAATGTATTAACCCCTAAAGCTAAGTCTAACTCTAACACTAACACCCCCTTAAGTTAAATATAATTTAAATCTAACGAAATTAATTAAATAAATTATTCCTATTTAAAGCTAAATACTTACCTGTAAAATAAATCCTAATATAGCTACAATATAAATTATAATTATATTATAGCTATTTTAGGATTTATATTTATTTTACAGGTAACTTTGTATTTATTTTAACCAGGTACAATAGCTATTAAATAGTTAAGAACTATTTAATAGCTAAAATAGTTAAAATAATTACAAATTTACCTGTAAAATAAATCCTAATCTAAGTTACAATTAAACCTAACACTACACTATCAATAAATTAATTAAATAAAATACCTATAATTATCTACAATTAAACCTAACACTACACTATCAATAAATAAATTAAATACAATTCCTAAAAATAAATACAATGAAATAAACTATTCCGATCAGCCAATAGAATGCGAGCTCAATCTGATTGGCTGATTGAATCAGCCAATCGGATTGAACTTAAGGTAAAAGAGCTTTGAACTTTAGTAATTTAGAATAGGGTAGGGCATTTTTTTATTTTGGGGGGCTTTGTTATTTTATTAGTGGGCTTAGAGTAAGTGTAATTAGTTTAAAATTGTTGTAATATATTTCTAATGTTTGTAAATATTTTTTTATTTTTTGTAACTTAGTTCTTTTTTCTTTTTTGTACTTTAGTTAGTTTATTTCATTGTATTTATTTGTAGGAATTTTATTTAATTTATTTATTGATAGTGTAGCGTTAGGTTTAATTGTAGATAATTATAGGTATTTTATTTAATTAATTTATTGATAGTGTAGTGTTAGGTTTAATTGTAACTTAGGTTAGGATTTATTTTACAGGAAAATTTGTAATTATTTTAACTATTTTAGCTATTAAATAGTTCTTAACTATTTAATAGCTATTGTACCTGGTTAAAATAAATACAAAGTTACCTGTAAAATAAATATAAATCCTAAAATAGCTATAATATAATTATAATTTATATTGTAGCTATATTAGGATTTATTTTACAGGTAAGTATTTAGCTTTAAATAGGAATAATTTATTTAATAAGAGTTAATTAATTTCGTTAGATTTAAATTATATTTAACTTAAGGGGGTGTTAGTGTTAGGGTTAGACTTAGCTTTAGGGGTTAATACATTTATTAGAATAGCGGTGAGCACCGGTCGGCAGATTAGGGGTTAATGTTTGAAGTTAGGTGTCGGCGATGTTAGGGAGGGCAGATTAGGGGTTAATACTATTTATTATAGGGTTAGTGAGGAGGATTAGGGGTTAATAACTTTATTATAATAGCGGTGTGGTCCGGTCGGCAGATTAGGGGTTAATAAGTGTAGGCAGGTGGAGGCGACGTTGAGGGCGGCAGATTAGGGGTTAATAAATATAATATAGGGGTCGGCGGTGTTAGGGGCAGCAGATTAGGGGTACATAACTATAATGTAGGTGGCGTCGCTTTGCGGTCGGCAGATTAGGGGTTAATTATTGTAGGTACCTGGCGGCGACGTTGTGGGGGGCAGGTTAGGGGTTAATAAATATAATACAGGGGTCGGCGGTGTTAGGGGCAGCAGATTAGGGGTACATAAGTATAACGTAGGTGGCGGTCGGCAGATTAGGGGTTAAAAAAATTTAATCGAGTGGCGGCGATGTGGGGGGACCTCGGTTTAGGGGTACATAGGTAGTTTATGGGTGTTAGTGTACTTTAGAGTACAGTAGTTAGGAGCTTTATAAACCGGCGTTAGCCCAGAAAGCTCTTAACTACTGACTTTTTTCTGCGGCTGGAGTTTTGTCGTTAGATGTCTAACGCTCACTCCAGACACGACTCTAAATACCGGCGTTAGAAAGATCCCATTGAAAAGATAGGATAAGCAAATTACGTAAGGAGGTCTGCGGTATGGAAAAGTCGCGGCTGAAAAGTGAGCGTTAGACCCTTTTTTGAGTGACTCCAAATACCGGAGGTAGCCTAAAACCAGCGTTAGGAGCCTCTAACGCTGGTTTTCACGGCTACCGCCAAACTCCAAATCTAGGCCCAAGAGAACAAAGAAAATTTGCTTATAGGAGACAATTAGAAAGTTGCTTAAAATTGCTTCTCTATCCTTACCATGAAAGAAAAAAAATTGGGTTTAGTTTCCCTTTAATCTTTGAATCACTCATCTTAATATTTAAAGGGACATGAAACTCTAATGTTTCTATCAAAACAGAGCATACGTTTTTAAACAAATTTCCAATTAACTTCTATGCTCAAATTTGCTTCATTCTCTTTAAATTCTTTTTTGGACGAGCTGGACATATCGGGTGAGCTAATGACAAGAGGGACAATGTCTGCCACCAATCAACAGCTAGCCGGTAGTTCATTGCAGTTCCTGAGCCTACCTATATATGCTTTTCCTCAAAGAAGAGAACAAAGCAAACTAGATAATAGTAGTAAACTAACGAAATTAATGCTCTATCCAATTTGAAAGTCTAATTTTGAGTTTGGGCCATTCCATATGAAATCAACCGGTGAAAAGGCAATATATATGCAGTACATTTATATATAATTACTCATAGGGGTAGTGTCCGACATGATACACTGTCGGCATTAAGCATTGCACAAGAAGTTCTTTGGAACTGCTTGTGCAATGACGCCCCCTGCAGATTTGCGGCCAATCAGCCGCTAGCAGGGGGTGCTAATCAGCCCGATCGTATAGGATCGGGCAGATTGAAGACCACAGCCTCAGAGCAGGCAGATATGTTATGGAGCAGCGGTCCCATAAAGACTCGTGCACACTCCTGAGCTCTTATGAGCCTACCTAGTTTTACTCTTCAATTAAAGATTCCAAGAGAACAAGCAAATGTGATAACAGAATTTAATTGGAAAGTTGTTTAAAATTGCATGCTCTGAATATCAGAATGTATAACATTGCTTTGTGTGTATGGTGCAGGCTGTCATTAGAATATAGAGGATAGGTGCACTCTCACTTGCAAGTGTCCGTCCCAGTCCCAGAGTGCAGAAAAGTTATATCATATATTTCCAAATGAATAATTCGCACTCTCTGGGTTTAACCCACAGCAAACGTATTTATTCTGTGATGTTTTGGATCTTCACCCCTTTCTCAGACAACCAGAGTGAATAAAAAACAGTGAGTATAAAGTAATTTATAGTAATTTTCAATTAGAAGCCTCTCAAAAGAATCGTAAATTGTAACTGCCAAGCAGACAAGGGTGGAGCTATAGTGGTCCTTAATTACAGTGACTACAGGGATGATATCCGTATACAACTGGATGACCAACAAGTGTATAAACTTCTTCCTGTGGATCCTATACAGTGAGGGAAAAAATTATTTGATCCCCTGCTGATTTTGTACGTTTTTCCACTGACAAAGAAATGATCAGTCTATCATTTGAATGGTAGGTTTATTTGAACAGTGAGAGACACTGGTCTTGGCCATGGTGAAGGGTTTGGAATCTGATTGATTGCTTCTGTGGACAGGTGTCTTTTATACAGGTAACAAGATGAGCTTAGGAGCACTCCCTAATCTCAGCTCATTACCTGTATAAAAGACACCTCGGCACCAGAAATCTTGCTGAGGGGATCAAATACTTATTTCACTCATTAAAATGCAAATCAATTTTATAACTTTTTTGAAATGTGTTTTTCAGGATTTTTTGTTGTTATTCTGTCTCTCACTGTACAATTAAACCTACCATTAAAATTATAGATTTATCATTTCTTTGTCAGTAGGGATCAAATAATTTTTTCCCTCACTGTACTTAAATTTTAGAAGATTATTAATGAAGTTTTGAAGTAAGGCCTTGAGTTGAAGTGGTTCGATAAGGATACTTTTAAATGATTACAAGTTAAACACCCAATTTTGCCCAATACTCTACACCCTTCTGAAGGTGCTTAAACGCCTCGAAAAACCACCTGGCCACCCCATAGTTTCTGCAAGGGGATCACTTCTTAAACCTCTGGCTTTATGGGTTTACTATTTCCTCTAACCGTTAGTGGCACACACGCAGTCCTTTATTTGTGATTCCACAGAGATAATTAAATTAGTAACTTCCATTCAAGTTGTTCAACAGACCGATTGTACAATTACCCTCACTCTGATGGTCTCCAAGCTGTACAGAGGTCTTTACTTAGATACCCATCCATATATTGGGCCAGAAAAGGAATTCATAATAACAATATTGTCCTTGTGTTTAACCTACAATTACTTTACATTTGAACACCAATATTTCCATCAAATTACAGTCACAGTGATGGGGTCTAATGTGGCCCCATCATATGCCAATCTTCTTATGGAAGATTACGAACAACGGGTTATGAAAGTGTAAAAACATCCAAACATCCAGACATCGCTGGAATTCAACCTGATCGAGTACTGCTGGCGGCTGATTGGCCGCGATTCTGCAGGGGGCGGCGTTGCACCAGCAGCTCTTGTGCAATGCTGAATACGGAGAGCGTATTGCTCTCTGTATTCAGCGAGGTCTGGCGGACCTGATCCGCACTGTCAGATCAGGTCCGCCAGACTTTGGTAAATAGAGGCCAATGTCTTTTTAATTTAGAGATGTACAGAAGATCAGTTGATTGTATAGACAAATTACCTTAATTCGCTGTCTACACCAGTCAAGTTTAAGATGTTTTATAGCAGCAAGATGGTGGACTTTTTGGATTTGAGAATTCTGAAATGTGGAGACCATTTCAAAACCACACTATTCCAAAAACCAATGGCTAGAAGCTCCATCTTATTTGCGGACAGCTGCCACCCTTGCTCATTAATTAGGGCCATACCTAAAGCCCAGATGTACAGAGTGATAAGGAACAAAACAGATACATTTGAATGAGATAATGACCAAATTCTCTAATAGAGGGTATTCATTTGGTATATTAAGCGAATCACGGAAACTGGTTGAAAGAACTACACAAGAGGAACTTCTTAAATGCCCTATAGAAGGATTAAGGATGATATAATAATTTATGTGATCATTTATTCATCAGCTGTTGATGTACTATAGGCTAGATTACTAGTAAAGCGGTAGTTTGTGCTCCCCTCATGTGTTAACTTTGCTAGACAGAGGCTTTTTGCATCCGTCAGAAAGCCTGCGTTATCGCGTATAACAAGTTGAAAGTAGAACGTTTTCACAGTTATCATATATAGAGAATTAAATATAGGTATAGATATATACAGATACGTATATATAGGAATATCTATTTAAAAATACATAGAAATATTTCCCTGAGTGAAGAACATTGGAATTTAAAATATTTACAGTAAATACACAGTTAAACACTTTATTAAATATGAATATTGCATAAATATGATTTTGCATGTTTTCAGTTACTTGACTACAGAGGGCTCCAATGCATGTGTATATATGTGTGTATATGTGTAAATACATAAATACATATGTACACATACAGTCATACAGTGATGCAAAAAAGAAAGTACACCCTCTTGGAATTCTATGATTTGACATATCAGGACATAATAACAATCATTAGGTCCTTAGCAGGTCTTAAAAGTAGGTAAATACAAACTCAGATGAACAACAACACATAACATATTACACCATGCCATGATTTATTTAACAAAAATAAAGCCAAAATGGAGAAGCCATGTGTGAAAAACTAAATAAAGTTTATGATTCAATAGCTAGTAGAACCACCTTTAGCAGCAATAACTTGAAGTAATAATTTTCTTTATGACTTTATCAGTCTCTCACATCGTTGTGGTGGAATTTTAGCCCACTCTTCTTTACAACGTTGCTTCAGTTTATTGAGTTTTTTTGGGTACACAGCTCTCTTAAGATCCCGCCACATCATTTCAATCGGGTTGAGGTCTGGATTTTGAGTGGGCCATTGCAACACTTTGATTATTTTCTTTTTCAGCCATTCTGTTGTAGATTTGCTGGTGTGCTTGGGATCATTGTCCTGTTGCATAACCCAGTGTCGGCAAAGTTTTAGCTGTTGGACAGATGGCCTAACATTTGACTCTATAATTCTTTGGTATACAGAAGAGTTCAAGGCCGACTCAACGACTGAAAGGTGCCCAGGGTCTGCGGCTAAAAAACAAGCCAAATGTTCAGATGCAACTTAGCAAACTTAAGCCGTGCTGCCATGTTCTTTTTAGAGAGAAGAGGCTTCCTTCTGGTAACTCTTCCATATAAGCCAAACTTGTTCAGTCTTTTTCTAATTGTATTGTCATGAAATTTAACATTTAACATGCTAACTGAGGCCTGTAGAATCTGAGAAGTAACTCTTGGTTTTTTTTTTGCACGGTCTGACCCAGGGGTAAACTTGCTGGGAAAGTCCACTCCTAGGAAGATTGACAACTGTCTTGAATGTTTTACACTTGTGAATAATCATTCTCACTGTAGAATGATTGACTTTAAATTTTTGGAATTACCTTATTACCTTTCCCAGATTGATGGGCAGCAACAATTGCTTCTCTAAGATCATTGCTGATGTCTTTCCTCCTTGGCATTGTGTTAACACACACCTGAATGCTTCAGACCAGCAAACTGCTCAAACTTTGACTTTTATAGAGTTGATCACACTTGCTGATGACCAATTAATCAAGGTCATTTAATTAGCAGCACCTGGCTGCTTCTTAGCCTCTTAATTCCTATGGAACCATAGGAATTAATGCCTATTGAAGGGTGTACTTAGTTTTTAACACATGGCTTCTCCATTTTGGCTTTATTTTTGTTAAATAAATCATACACAGTGTAATATGTCATGTGTTTTTGTTTATCTGAGGTTGTATTTACCTAATTTTAAGACCTACCAAGGACCCAATGATTGTTATTATGTCCTGATACTGTACGTAGAACCATAGAATTCAAAGAGGGTGTACTTTCTTTTTCGCATGACTCTATCATGACTGTATATATATACACATGTGCATGTACTGTATGTATATCTGTATGTTAAAGCTCTCTGCAGTGATTTTTTTTCTAACACCTGAACCTCATTCCTTTCAGCCCTTATAAAAATTTTATGCAAAAAAAAGTTAATAATTTTTTGGAAAGTGTTATTTTGAATATAACTTTACGTTTAAATGTATTTTGATGTGTTTTGTAAAACTTTTGTGTCTCGTTTAACAGTTAACCAGAGTACTGAAGTTGTGTTGTCCCGACGCACATTAAATTCAATTGCACTGGAGTTAATGTTTACTTTCAACTTGTAACATGCGCACTACTTCTGACGTGCACAAAGAGGCGCAATTTATGGTTACTGTATAAAGATGGCTACCTATCCGCTAGATTACGAGTTTTGGGGTAAGATCAGCTCGGTACAAACTTGCAAGTTATTGTCACCGCTCACCTCTCTATAGCGCTGCTATTACAGGTTTTCATAAACCCGGCGTTAGCAGGCAATAAGTGAGCATTGAGCAAAAATGAGCTGCATACCTCACTCCAATACCAGCGCTGCTTTGATCTGGTTTTATGTGCTCGTGCACAATTTCCCCATAAACATCAATGGAGAGAGCCGGATAAAAAAAGCCTAACACCTGCAATAAAGGAGCGTAAAGCTCCGTAACGCAGCCCCATTGATTCCTATGAGGAAACAAAATTTATGTTTACACCTAACACCCTAACATATACCCCGAGTCTAAACACCCCTAATCTGCTGCCCCTGACATCGCCGACATCTACATTACACTTATTAACCCTTATCTGCCGTCCCAATGTTGCCGCCACCTACCTACACTTATCAACCCTTAATCTGCCGCCCCTAACATCGCCGACGCCTACATTATACTTATTAACCCCTAATCTGCCGCCCCCAATGTCGCCGCCACCTACATTAATTTAATAACCCCTAATCTGCCGCCCCCTACGTCGCCGCCACTATACTAAAGTTATAAACCCCTAAACCTAACCCTAAGTCTAACCCTAAACCTAACACCCCTAACTTTAATATAATTAAAATAGATCTAAATCTGCTGCCCCTGACATCGCCGACACCTACATTACACTTATTTACCCCTAATCTGCCGCCCCAATGTTGCCACCACCTACATTACACTTATTAACCCCTAATCTGCCGCCCCGACATCGCCAACACCTACCTATACTTATTAACCCCTAATCTGATGCCCCTAACATCGCCAACACCTACATTATACTTATTAACCCCTAATCTGCCGCCCCCAATGTCGCCGCCACCTACATAAATTTAATAACCCCTAAACTGCCGCCCCCTACATCGCCGCCACTATACTAAAGTTATAAACCCCTAAACCTAACCCTAAGTCTAACCCTAAACCTAACACCCCTAATTTTAATATAATTAAAATAAATCTAAATAAAAATTACTATCATTAAATAATTCCTATTTAAAACTAAATACTTACCTATAAAATAGACAATAAGCTAGCTACAATATAACTAATAGTTACATTGTATCTATCTTAGGTTTTATTTTTATTTCACAGGTAAGTTTGTATTTATTTTAACTAGGTAGACTAGTTACTAAATAGTTATTAACTATTTACTAACTACCTAGTTAAAATAAATACAAATTTACCAGTAAAATAAAACCTAACCTGAGTTACACTAACACCTAACCTTACACTACAATTAAATAAATTACATTAATTAAATACAATTAACTAAATTACAACCCCCCCCCACTAAATTACAGAAAATAAAAGAGAAATTATAAAATATTTAAACTAATTACACCTAATCTAATAGCCCTATCAAAAATAAAAAAGACCCCCCAAATAAAAAAAAACCCAGCCTAAACTAAACTGCCAATAGCCCTTAAAAGGGCCTTTTGCGGGGCATTGCCCCAAAGAAATCAGCTCTGTTACCTATAAAAAAAAATACAAACAACCCCACAACAGTACTGAGTTTTTTCATATTGGCCAATTCTGTTACATGTACTTAGTCACTTACCAGACTTTTGCTATCCGGTTCTCAGCTATCTGTTGGTTGCTATTCTATTTTGTCGAATTCAATTGCAACATTATTGCAATTAATAAATATATTTTACTGTTACCACTTTAGAACTATAGATAAGTATTTATGGGACATTATAAGCTATATCTAATTTTCTTAGTACCTTCGTTTCTCTTTGAGGTTATTTCCAGTTTCTATCCTCTCTTAGGCTAGGACACTACTAACTTGTCCTATGAGTGCTCTATAACATCTGTAACACCATTATCTAGAAATTCTTTATTTCTACTGTCTCTAGTATACTTAAGCCTCTCTTGGGGTGCTCCTTCATATATTTAATATATCCTATTTATCCATATGTACAATTTCGTTAGGCGATTGTCCAAATAGAAGTGAGCCTGTATACTTTTTCGTAATATTGGCGCTGTCCCCCTATTTTTGTATTATTGTTAATATATTGTAATACTTTCATAATTTATGTTTTATTTACATATTAGTGTTGATAGAGCAGTTTTACTAAGCACAGATGCTGATAATTAGGGAATGTTTTATGATTGGTCATGCACTGGGTGGGAGGGGTCTGTATTTATTTATTTATTTATTTATTTATTTATTTATATATACTGTATATATATATATATATATATTATATATACTATAAATATATATATATATATATGTATATATATTTTTTGATAATTATTATTATTTTTTAATGTTTTATATTTAATATTTCAATAATGCGCTTTATGATAACTACATTTTCATGTGCACTAACATGACACCCTGCATTAGACGTTGTGAAGCCCGAAGCTCGTTACGCATATCTTACAATCCTATGTTCTTCACATAGATGTTTTAATTTTTTTATTATTAAATATATCTACAGTGTATATATATATATATACTGTATATATATATATATGATAATGTTAAGTTAAAATATATATCTATAGTAATAGATATATAGGTATATACAGATATGTAAAGAAATATGTATTTAAAATAAAAATAACATTGTCCTGTGTGAGAAGAGCATAGGAATGTTAAATATTAATAACTTCTGTCTGGTTAGCGTGAGCGATAATTGTTAAGTTAACACGGTTGCGATATCCAAAGTTCTCAAGTAAGCATGTGTCGGGTTTCACTTGTGTGCAAAGTATTACTTTCAACTTGTAATTCACACGATAACCTGCGCATGCAAATAGAATACTTCTAGTGAAGTTTACGATCGAGAGGGAGCACTAAATAGCGCTCCAATTGTAATCTAGCCCACTGAATCTATACAAAATGGAGCCCTCTCCAGTCAAACACTTTGCCACATACCACATCCCTTTTAACCCTTATAAAACCTTTTTATTAATATTTACATTATATATTTTATTAAAAAGTATATATATTTGTGTAATACTTTGGGGCATATATATCAAGCTCCGAATGGAGCTTGATGGTCCCTGTTTCTGGCGAGTCTTCAGACTCGCCAGAAACAGCAGTTATGAAGCAGTTATGAAAGACCGCAGCTCCATAACCTGTCCGCCTGCTCTGAGCAGGCGGTCAGACATCGCCGGAAATCAACCCGATCAAGTACGATCGGGTTGATTGACACCCCCCACTGGCGGCCTATTGGCCACGAGTCTGCAAGGGGCGGCATTGCACCAGCAACTCTTGTGAGCTGCTGGTGCAATGCTGAATACGGCTAGTGTATTGCTCGCCGTATTCAGCGATGTCTGTCGGACTTGATCCGCTCTGTCGGATCAGGTCCGACAGACATTAATAACTAGAGGCCAATATCTTAATGTGTTTTACATGTGTTTTGTGCAATTTTTCCTTTAACCCTTACCGTTTACTTTAGGTCTCAAGGTGTCCTAAATATTGTAGCGCAGTTTTGTCTTGGGCTCAAGCGCAACCTATAACTTTCAATTTGTAATATGAGTGCAAATTATTGTGGTTGCGATATCTATTGAAAGTATAAGTTGCGCTTGAGTGAAATTGGCCGTGCTAACCCTTCTCTGGTTAATGCGTTTTACCAAGTGGCACTCTAATAGTAGTGTGGCCAAGTGTAAAAGGTTATCGCGCTCTATCATTAGAGTGACACTTTAATATTATATAGTAAAACGCATTAACCAGAGAAGGGTTAGCACGGCCAACTTTACTCAAGCGCAACTTATACTTTCAATAGATATCGCAACCGTGCTAATTTGTGCCCATATTAGTTGAAAGTTATAGGTTGCGCTTGAGCCTAATTATTTTATTTCAATAGGTTATAATAAATTTAATTTTATACATATTATTACTTATGCACATTTTTAAAATTGTTTTTTGTCACAATGGTGAGGGAAAAACACAATAAAAAACTTTTCCCATAAATAAAGGTAAATTTAAAGGGACATAAATACTAAGTACATTTTATAAGCTTAGTATTAAAGTAGTTAGAGATTAAAGAAAACATTATTAATTTTAGAGATTATGGCAATTAAGCTCTGGATAGCCAAAGGCAGTTTCCAATATTACCATTAGGAGCATGGATGAAGAACTGAGAAGCAGATTTCTAGTGCCAGACTGAGCAGAGCAAAAAACTTTATCCACAACTCTGAATAATTAGACAATGAGGCCCATTTATCAAGCTCCGTATGGAGTTTGTGGGCCCGTGTTTTCTGGCGAGTCTTCAGACTCGCCAGAAACAGCAGTTATGAAGCAGTGGTCTAAAGACCGCTGCTCCATAACCCTGTCCACCTGCTCTGAGCAGTTGGAAGGAATCGCCACAATTCAACCCGATAGAGTACGATCTGGTTGATTGACACCGCCTTCTGGCAGCCGATTGGCCGCGAGTCTGCAGGGGGCAATGCTGAAAACAGAGAGCGTATTGCTCTCCGCATTCAGCGATGTCTCTCGGACCTGATCCGCACTGTCACACAGAATCCAAAAGAAGCATCAGGAAAACAAGTCTTCACATTCACATTAACAAGCAAAAGTCATTCACAGGAGGTCAAACACAGAAGGGCACACTCAGCACAGAAGGATACACAGGCACCAAAAGTAGCTTCATCAGAAAATAAAATGGAACAAAAAAAATAGTTTTGTTCTAAACATTACATGAAACATACACATGGAAACAAAGTCACAATATGATGTGGACATCAATAAAAGACAGCATTTCTTGAAATAAAATACTGAACCTGAAAAATACTGAACCTGAAAAATACATGACCATAATAATTGCAGGATATTTGATGTGACATCCATCATGGCAGTGGCTGCTAAAGATCATTTCTACAAATAGATTCAGCTGGTGCCAGTTTTCTTGTATCTAAATCCAAAGTCTGTTTTTTTCTTTCAATTTTTGGTCTTCTTCTGACCAGAGGGCAGAGAGTGCTAGAGTTTAGGAATATGACAAAAAGTTTCCAAAATTTAGAAATACATTGTGTGATTCAATCAGGTTTAATATGCAAGGGTATTCTAGGTAGATCAACAAATTATTTAATCCGTAATGAGGCATTCCCAGGAATAGTAGTCAGGCACAGCTGAAGTATAAACAATACAAATCTTAGAAAGCCAATTAATAACAACAAATGTATAACATTGCACCCTAGAGAACTAGGAAGATCCACAATGCATTTGGATAAACATCTGCTGGTTCAAGAAGGCCTCTAGGATGGACATACTGGGTTACAGAACAAACACTGATTTAGTTTTAAAGTCTTATTCCATCTTGTATGTCCTGCCAGGGGATTATCCAAGTGAATCTTTAGGATTTACATATAAAGAACAGGAAATACATATATTTGACTGAGGAAATAGTATACATTTTTCTGAATCAGATTTGGGTCATCAGGGTCAAATGAAACATGCCTGATTTTCAAAATTATGAAGATTGGCCGAAAACTTTAAAGAAGAAGAGTTGTATCAGAAGATTTTGTTGCATTTGGACTATGAATTCTGCATAAATAATCAACTTTACCTTTCTTTGTCCCAGTATGGGATGTATGGAAATGATTTGGGTCCCAACTGTTTAGCTAACTGAAAATACTCTAAGTTTTCATGATTTATATAAATGGCAAACTTAAAAGCCTTCAGCTCTTTCTCACTCATTTTATAATTTAGCAGATGACAGATTTGGAGACAGAAAGTAACTGGATGCAAAATATGTGTGATAGTATCATCTGTGGAATAAAATCTGCTCTTACAGCTTATCAGTACATCTTCTTCAACAACAAGATAAAAGGCAGCATTTGGACGTGCCAATATTAGTGAAGAAAATAATTCTTGTGCTTCTCAAAAGGTGGGATTGTAGAATCTATTAGAACATATACAATAAACACGTATATGAAACCATGAAGCAATATCCATTACACCCAGGGTCTTCCATCCTTTCTTAAAGCTATAAGAACCCCAAAGTCTTTCTTTCACAATTAAGATAGAGCATTAGATTTTAAACAACTTTCTAATTTACTTCTATTATCAATTTTTCTGTATTCACTTGCTATCTTTTGTTGAAAAGCAGGGACTTGTGCTTAGGAGCCGGCCCATTTCTGGAGCACTATATAGCAGCACTTTGGCAAGAATGTTATCCATTTGCAAGAACACTAGATGGCAGCACTATTCCCTGCCATGTAGTTCTCCAGATGCCTACCTAGATATCTCTTCAACACAGAATACCATTGGAACGAAGCACATTTGATAATATAAGTATATTGAAAACTTTTTTTAAATGGTATGTTCTGCCGGAATCACAAAAGAACATTTTTGGTTTATATCCCTTTAATTCAGCTCTCACCTAAATACAGAATTTGCTTCGATGTAAATGGTTTTTCAAAAAGTCACCGAAGAGATAATTAACACGGCCTGTATTACTTTGTCTGGTATTCACAGGAGAATACATATGACAGTCTTTATTTCAGTGTGTGTATACATTGTTATATAATAATATAATAACTAATAATTCACATTTGTTAAATTTACCATTCTCTGCATTCATTTGTTTCAAATTTACCATAGCAAATTTATGTATGACAGTTCAGCAAATAAATAAATATGGCAAAGGTTCTATTTCTTTTTTGCGGCCATATGTTTAACGATACACTTGCTCAAGCGATGCAACGCTCATGTTTAATAACAATGCACTGCTAATAATTTAAAATGATGATTAATTAGATTGACAAGCGACAGCATCAGATTTTAACATCCCAACTGATGTTACAGCTCCAAAGATGATTGAAAATGTGACCTCGTAGGAAAGGCCATAGATCATGCATAAAGATGGGATATTTACATATTTTTGTATGGCATTTCAAACTGCTCAGTATTTTTGAAGGAAAATAAAATAAGACCAAAATAACAAAGCTTTTGTTGAGTGGTACAGCAATAACCAAACATGCAGACAATCTTGCTTACATCTGTGACTGCTACTAGCCAAGTAGAAACTTCAAATTTAAAGGGATACTAAACCGAAAAACTTTCCTTTCATGATTCAGATAGAGCATGCAATTTTAAGGGGCTCCATGTACTAACAGGCGGGCAGACAGTTTCTCAACTTGCAAAGCTGTCCGCCCGCCTTCGCTACATACAGACAGCAGATCTGTTGATCTGCTGGCCCGTATGTATCATTACACACTCATCACAATGTGTAATGCCCACCCCTTCATTCTCGCAAACAATCGTGGGACTGAAGGGACTGTCAATCACGAGAGCGAGCGAGCTCTCAGTGATTTTCCCTCGCCACCTCAGAGGTGGCGTAGGGTGTAAGAAGCTCTTGCTGCTTCGTACATGGAGCCCTAAGCAACTTTCTAATTTACTCCTATTATCAATTTTTATTCGTTTTCTTGCTATTATTATTTGAAAAAGCAGGAACGTAAGCTTAGAAGCCGTCCCATTTTTGTTTCAGCACTCTAGGTAGCGCTGGCTGTGCTGATTGGTGGTTACATTATCCACCAATCAGCAAGCACTACCCAAGTGCTGAACCGAAAATAGGCCAGCTACTAAGCTTACATTCCTGCTTTTAAATCTTTTAAATAAAGATACCAAGAGAATGAAGACAAATTGACAATAGGAGTCAGTTAGAAAGTTGCTTAAAATTGCATGCTCTATCTGAATCATGAAAGAAAGAAAAAAATAAAAGACTCAATGCTTTTAGCAAGCAACATCTGAAAAGATCAAAAACCCATGGAAGCTTCGGGTGAAATTATGATAACAAGAGGGAAAAAAACCTATTACTGCCTCTGTGCTTTCATTATGCAAATGATATTAAGATAGGCTGTGCTACATAGCCTGTGGCTACGCTATAATCTCCGTGCAGTGATTATAATGTGTCAAAGTTAGTCATTTTGATTATGACATGTTAATTACATGCCATACTCACGCAGTCATGAATATTACTTGGTTGCAAACAGAGCAGCAATTGGGGGCATTGTTTATCTTTACAAACAGTGTAGCTTCACTTAATGGATTGTAAGATAAAAATGATTTGTAAACACGTGAGCAGGTTGCGTTTTGTGATGCAGTTTGCTGACTTTGAAAAAAAAAAAGTTAGGAAGACATCTTTACATGGAGTAAAAAAAAGTTTCTTTTATGGCATTTTGATTTTACTGGATTGTCTAAAAGCAGTGGTACCGGTGGCATGAGAGAAAATGGGCAAAAGACTTAATAAGGGCATATGTGAATACAATTAGCTTTAATTCTGCTCAGATATACCGTATACAGTATGTATATATATATATATATAAATATATATATATATATATATATATATATATAAATAATAAAATCTTATTTCCCTATTCAGTTTAAGGACGTTTACAATGAAATCTCATGAGAGTTAAGTGAACTCTCATGAGATTACAGTAAAAGAGTTCATGACCTCAGCACTGCTGATGCTGATTGGCTGCTTTTCATATTTTATTTTTTTTACCTGCAGCTGAGCAACAGCTGAAGTATATTTTTTTTACACAGAACTTACTCTACTGAGCTGAGGAAGTTGTGAGGTAAAATATCTTCCTTTTTTACATAGAGATGCTCAGGTGATATTTTCCTGTCAGCTTTTTACAGTTATGCTGCATCAGTTTCAAGTGATTTAGCATATGAGTATTGTGTCCCTTTAATTATGTATAATAAAATACATTTTCAATACACTTTTATTAATTACTTGCCCCTTTTTCCTGTAAATCAAATCTGAAAACTATCGCCTAGATTTAGAGTTCTGAGGTAGCCGTCAAAAGCAGTGTTAAGGGGTCCTAACGCTGCTTTTAGCCGCCTGCTGGTATTTAGAGTCTGGCAGGAAAGGGTCTAACGCTCACTTTCAAGTCGCGACTTTTCCATACCGCAGATCCCCTTACGCCAATTGCGTATCCTATATTTTCAATGGGATCTTCCTAATGCCGGTATTTAGAGTCTTGGCTGAAGTGAGCATTAGACCCTCTACCGACAAGACTCCAGCCGCAGAAAAAAGTCAGTAGTTAAAAGCTTTCTGGGCTAACGCCGGTTTATAAAGCTCTTAACTACTGTGCTCTAAAGTACACTAACACCCATAAACTACCTATGTACCCCTAAACCAAGGTCCCCCCACATCGCCACCACTATAATAAATATTTTTAATCCCTAATCTGCTGACCGCACACCGCCGCCACCTACATTATCCATATGAACCCCTAATCTGCTGCCCCTAACATCGCCGACACCTACATTATATTTATTATATTTATTAACCCCTACCTAACTACACTTATTAACCCCTAATCTGCCGACCGGACCTCACCGCTACTCTAATAAATGCATTAACCCCTAAACCGCCGCACTCCCGCCTCGCAAACCCTATAATAAATAGTATTAACCCCTAATCTGCCCTCCCTAACATCGCCGCCACATAACTTCAAGTATTAACCCCTAATCTGCCGACCAGACCTCGCCGCTACTATAATAAATGTATTAGCCCCTAAAGCTAAGTCTAACCCTAACCCTAACACCCCCTAAGTTAAATATAATTTTAATCTAACGAAATAAATTAAATATTATTAACTAAAGTCTTCCTATTTAAAACTAAATACTTACCTGTAAAATAAAACCTAATATAGCTACAATATAATGAATAATTATATTGTAGCTATTTTAGGATTTATATTTATTTTACAGGCAACTTTGTATTTATTTTAACTAGGTACAATAGCTATTAAATAGTTATTAACTATATAATAGCTACCTAGTTAAAATAATTACCAAATTACCTGTAAAATAAATCCTAACCTAAGTTACAATTAAACCTAACACTACACTATCAATAAATAAATTAAATAAATTAACTACAAATACCTACAATTACCTACAATTAAATAAACTAAACTAAATTACAAAAACAAACACTAAATTACAAAAAATTAAAAAAAAGATTACAAAACTTTTAAGCTAATTACATTTACTCTAAGCCCCCTAATAAAATAACAAAGCCCCCCAAAATAAAAAAAATTCCCTACCCTAATCTAAATGAAAAAAGTTAACAGCTTTATTACCAGCCCTTAAAAGGGCTTTTTGCGGGGCATGCCCCAAAGTAATCAGCTCTTTTGCCTGTAAAAAAAAACACAATACCACCCCCCAACATTACAACCCACCACCCATATACCCCTACTCTAACCCCCCCCTAAATAAACCTAACACTACCCCCCTGAAGATCTCCCTACCTTGAGTCGTGTTCACCCAGCCGGGCACCGATGGACCAAAATAGGACATCCGGAGCGGCAGAAGTCTTTATCCTATCCAGGCAGAACAGGACATCAATATAAATATTTGCATAGGAAATTAGCACATCTAGGCAAGATTCCCCACTTGCTTTTTCCCAGAAATACCTCATATACAATGTTACCATTGCACAAGAGAATTCTGGGTAAGATATGCAAATTCTCAGTTTTTTTGCTTCAAAATACTGTTTTAACACAGCTATCCTTTTAACAGGATTATTGCAGCAAATCAGAAATCACTCACTAGACAGCCTGTTTCGTTCTTTTTGCAACTCATCAGTAGGAGATAGATTTCTGGTTGCTGCATTGGTAAAGCTACTTTCAAGGTTAAACCAAAATTCATTAAAATTATGGGGGGAGATAAAAAACTGAAATTAAAATCTTCCATGTCTCAAAATTAAATCAATGTAAATATTTGCATAGGAAATTAGCACATCTAGGCAAGATTCCCCGCTTGCTTTTTCCCAGAAATACCTCATATACAATGTTACCAATGCACAGGAGAATTCTGGGTAATATATGCAAATTAGATATGCAAATTCTCAGTTTTTTTGCTTCAAAATACTGATGAGTTCCAAAAAGAACGAAACAGGCTGTCTAGTGAGTGATTTCTGGTTTGCTGCAATAATCCTGTTAAAAGGATAGCTGTGTTAAAACAGTATTTTGAAGCAAAAAAACTGATAATTTGCATATCTAATTTGCATATCTTACCCAGAATTCTCTTGTGCATTGGTAACATTTTATATGAGGTATTTCTGGGAAAAAGCAAGCGGGGAATCTTGCCTAGATGTGCTAATTTCCTATGCAAATATTTACATTGATATATATATATATATATATATATATATATATATATAAATCCAACGATAACCTGCACAATGGAGCGCACAAAATGTACTCTGTTCAGAGTAGGATGGTAAAAGGCTCTATAGAAGGGGAGGGCGGGATATTCAAATCCCTTAATCACAGGCTGAGGCAGCTGATGGTTCAGCGTGTCTGTTCCACACGCCAAATGTAACATCCAGGATCCAAAAGAGAACCAAAAAAAGCGCTCAAAGCCAAAGTGTGAAGGATAAAACGATATATTTATTCAGACATTTAAAAGCAAAAAGAGTACAAAAGGACTATTTGTAATCCAGGTTGAAATTGCAGGCACACAGAGCAGACATGTTTCGTGCTCAGGTAGCACTTGATCACTGCTTACCTGTGCACCTGCAAAGGCCTGCCTTTTAATTACACAAATTTAAAGTGATACATTACACATTTTATTTAAACGACCTGAATCTATATATATATATATATATATATATATATACATATATATATATATATATATATATATATATATATATATATATATATATATATATCAAAATAACAAGAGTATTGCATTTTTTATTGGACTAACTATACATTTATAAGATGACAAGCTTTCAGAAGAATTTTTTCCTTTTTCAAGTCTGTAAGCTTGTCATCTTATAAATGTATAGTTAGTCCAATAAAAAAGTATCATTGCTTAATGCAATACTCTTGTTATTTTGATATCTAAATCTCTGGACTAATACGGCTACTCCAATCAACGTATATATATATATATATATATATATATATATGTGTGCGTGTGTGTCTATATATATATATATGTATATATGTTTATTTATGCGTATATATGTGTGTTTTGTATATATATATATATATTTTTTTTTAAATAGATTTTTATTGAAAACAATATTATGATAACAACATAACAATACTCTTTTTTGTACACAATTGATAATGATAGTACGTATGGTTAAACAGGATTCAAATGACATCAGGGGTAGATCTGTGATCACGGAATGGGAGTCATTTATTACATTAAAGGTCTATCTAGTGCGTGCATTATAATAGAGAGATATATGGCAAGTGATGCCATATTCAATAACACTGACAGCTAAAGAACACATATCAATATCGAGGTGTAAAGGTATATAGTATATGTGGTATATGCGGTATATGCGGGCAGATATTGTGTTGTTGGGCTGAATTACACTATGTTCCACTAAGCGTGTGGTGAGGGGGGAGCGCAGGGAGGAGGAGGGAGATAGAAGTAGGGGGGAGGAGAGCGCCGGGGGGGGAAGGGGTAGGGTACTAATGATAAGGGAAATTCACTTCAATTGACGAGGAGCATCTCCGGATATTCACAGTGAGGTGCGCCCTCTGGGGCGGGGGGGGGGGGGGCAAATCACCAGAAATAGGCTGGTAGTGCTCTAAGGGGGTGGGCCAAATTATGAATTCTGTTTCAAGTAAGTCTCCCAGGGTTCCCATATTAGGTTAGATGTTCCTGACTGGTTTCTCATCCGAAAGACATAGTCTTCCATGGATTTGATATATTGTAAGTAGTCAGCTACAGCCTGCCATCTTGGAGGTTGCGTTTTCTTCCAGTTTCTGGCTATCAGCATTTTAAGTGAGATCAGTAAATAGATATATAAATATCTCCTATGGACAGGCAATTTTTTAATTCCAATATGGAATAGGGCCAGGCTTGCTTTATCTGGGGCTGGTAGTTCTAAGGCCGTACAAGCCGCGCATAGTTTAAACCAAAGCGGTCGGAGTTTGTCACATGACCACCACACATGGAGCGGAGTGCTGTCATGATCCGGTGTACATGCGCTCAGGAAACAGACCCTCGGGGCAGTGGTAGGGATTTGAAGACACTGACCCCTGACCCGGGGAAGAGTATCCTGGACGTGGATAGATGATATTCTGTGATTCATATTTGCTAGAAGTTATTGTAGAAGAAATGGAGAGTGCAACATTTGTATACAATATATTCTGACTTCACTGTGACTTATAGTTAGTTAATAGAAGTAGCTGCAGGATTCAATGAGAGAAAAATATAGCAATGTGGAATGTTCAGACTTCAGAGTAAACTGGTAGAAGATTGACACTTAGATGCAAACTAAGGTTTGTTGCAGGTTCACAGTACATAATATTATATAAAGCTGTATGTCAGAGTTAAGCACAGCTGCACAGGTATTTAGACAAGCTGCAAGTTTCGGCATTAATTACTGTTTGTGCATATATATGCAAACTTGGTTTGTTGCAGGTTCACAGTACATAATATTATAAAGAGCTGTATGTCAGTAATTAGCAGAGCAGCACAGGTGAAAGTTAAGTTTAAGGCATCAATTACTGTTTGAACATATATTGGAGAATCACATGAAAGCTTTTAACTGAACATAAAGATGCAGAGTTCTGAATAGCAGCAGGATATTTCAGCAATGACAACTTGTAGCAGAGAAATAGTTATAAAGTTCTGAGTAAGATGCTGTTGTAATTAGAGAGTGATGGTAACCAAAAGTATGCTTGATTTATAATAAAGTTCAGAGTTTGTTAAGAAGCAGTGTCCAGGAAACAGAAATGGAATTATTTGGATACTTGCGATTTGATGATTTTAAGTATTGGTAATAGAAAATGCTGTAGGTTGAAATAGTTGGTAAAATTCATGCAGGAAACAGTCACAGACCTCTGTTGTTCAGGATCACAACTTCAATGTTAATGCAAAGCACATTAGACCTGAGAAGGCTTAAAAAGAGGCTGAGGTAATCAGGTGCATGAATGATTAATCAGGCAGGCAAACAAGCTGAATGTGAATACTGCCCAAATGCAGCAGTCAGAGAAAGAAGTCTTAAAGGGATAGTGACATTAGGCTGAGATATGTTGCAAGTGCCTATTGCCCCCACAGTCTCTCCAACACATAGGTGAATGCCCAGGGTACAGAGTTTGCAGGTTAGTCGTACAAGGTGCCATCTAGTAATAATTTTTAAATAGAGTTCATACATTGTCACACAGTGTAGTGCAGATTTGGTCATTGTTATAGCCTTAGACCAGTCAAGTGTCGTGTTGGTTTGTCGCAGTTCAATCTCCCAGGAGATCATGTGTCTTGTTTTTAGAAGGGTGGGAGGTCCTAGAAAGGATTTGTAATGAGTGGCAAGAGGCTTATAGAGTTGCAGGCCCACCTTCCATCTAATCTCCCAGATGTTGGGTGTCCAGATCTTATCAGTCAGAAATCCCCACGCCTTCATAAGGGATCGGAGTCTCATATAGTCAAACTCCAAGTGGCAAGGGAGGGCAAACCTTGTGATTATGTCTCGGGGTGAAAGGAGGTTATCATTAAGTTAGAAGTCCCCCAAAGACATAACCTCTAGTTTCTTCCAGCTAGTGAGTCTTACATTGGGGAGTCCCTGTAAGAGGGCAATAACGGGATGGATTGGCGAAGGGTGTGGGGCTATCAACAGAGTGTGTCTCAATTGGAACCAAGCCAACTGACAGTCTTTAATCAGATGGTTGGAGATAGTGATCTGTGATGCTAAGTGCGGGGGAACCCACAGCAGATCTGAAAGATCTATATATGCCGGTAGGGATGCTTGTTCCAACTCCCTCCACCTCGTGGGCGGGAGATCTTGTCCCCAGGCTGAGACATGAGAGATCATTGCCACTTGGTGGTATAGTTGAACATTAGGTAGACCTAGCCCTCCCCGTTCAACCGGAGCCTGAAGGGTGGT
The DNA here is from genome assembly GCF_027579735.1 of Bombina bombina. Taxonomy (NCBI): domain Eukaryota; kingdom Metazoa; phylum Chordata; class Amphibia; order Anura; family Bombinatoridae; genus Bombina; species Bombina bombina. Next base: position 64,351,771 of record NC_069500.1, on the reverse strand, counting down.
TGCCACAACTCTAGGTTTCTTATTGTCCCAGACATATGCATTGAACAGTGCTTGGAAACTTCTCAGTATCCTCACCGGGACTGAAATAGGAATACACCTCATGATAAAAGTCAGCTTGGGGAGGATCATCATCTTCAGAGCAGCAATCCTGCCCATCCATGATATCTCCTCATATTTCCTTGATTTCAGCTGGGCATCAATTCCCTTTAGGAGAGTAGTATAATTTTCTTGTACTACTATACCTCTATCATGTGACAAAAAGACACCTAGGTATCGTATCCCATTCAATGACCACTTAAACGTATAAAGCCTCTTAAGGCTTTTCTGCTCCATCGGGTCCAAGTGTATCATATAGGCCTCTGTTTTAGTCACATTGATTTTATAGTTCAAGATTCTGCTAAAAGAGTCAATGGTCTCCAGCAAGGGAGGGAGTGACAAGACAGGATTTGTAAGAAAAACGGTGAGATCATCGGCAAAGAGCGCCAGCTTCTGGAGTGTATCATGTATCTGGAGGCTTTGGATCATGGTGTTTTTCCTAATTGATTCTGCAAGCGACTCCATAGCCAGCGTGAAGAGGAGATGGGACAGGGGAAACCCCTGCCTGGTCCCATTTCTGATATTGATTTTAGGGGAACAGAAGCCCAGACCCTTAACCACAGCCATCGGGGAAGCATAAAGTGCAGCAACAGCCGTGCAAAATGACTGGGGGATCCCAAAGTGCTCCAAGATACCAAACAGATAGTCCCATCCCACCCTGTCGAATGCCTTTTCTGCATCCATAGACAGGGGGAGGAGGGGTAGTCCCATGTCGGCCGCTTCCATAAAGATATTCAGTAGCCTGCGAGTATTATCCGTGCCTTGACTACCTTGAACAAATCCCACCTGATCCAAATGGATCAGCGAGGGCAAGTGTCGACCAAGTCTGGTCGCCAGGACCTTAGCGTAGACCTTCACGTCTACATTGATAAGAGAGATAGGCCGCTTCCACATAGTGCTGGATCTTTCCCATCTTTAGGGATAGTCAAGATACTCGCCTCTAAGAACTCCGGAAGAAAAGCTCCGGCACTCGCCACCTCATCATAGAGTCGAAGTAATAAAGGTGATAGTGTCTGGGCAAAGGTGCAGAAAAATAAGCCTGTGAAGCCGTCTGGGCCCGGTGCCTTATGAGTAGTGATGTCGCGAATAGTTCACCGGCGAATAGTTTGCGGCGAACATAGCATGTTCGCGTTTGCCGCAGCGGGCGAACATATGCGATGTTCGATCCGCCCCCTATTTGTCATCATTGAGCAAACTTTGACCCTGTACCTCACAGTCAGCAGACACATTACAGCCAATCAGCGGCAGACACTCCCTCCCAGAACCTCCCACCTCCTGGACAGCATCCATTTTAGATTCATTTGGAAGCTGCATTCTTAGTGAGAGGAGGGACAGTGTAGCTGCTGCTGATTTAATAGGTAAATCAATAGCTAGGCTAGTTTATTCAGTGTCCACTACAGTCCTGAAGGACTCATCTGATCTCTGCTGTAAGGACAGCACCCCAAAAAGCCCTTTTTAGGGCTAGAACATCACTCTGCTTTTTTTTTTTTTTCCTGTTTAATCTAATTGCAGTTGCCTGCCTGCCAGAGTGTGTGTCAGGCTCACAGCGTATACTGTGCCCACTTGCCCAGTGCTACCACTCATATCTGGTGTAACAGTAGTGTACATGTAAAAAAAAACAACACTTTTTTGACTTTGAAATAATAGCAGACAGCTGCCAGTACCCAAGATGGCCGCCAAAAAGGCAGATGGGGAGGGTTAGAGAGCTGTTTTGGGGGGGGGATCAGGGAGGTTGGGGGCTAAGGGGGGATGCTACACCACAGCATATGTAAATATGCTAAAAAATAATATATTTTTTTTAAAAACCTTTTATTTTAGTACAGGCAGACTTTCGGCCAGTACTTAAGATGGCAGGGACAATTGTGGGGTGGGGGAGGGAAGCGAGTTGTTTGGGAGGGATCAGGGGGTCTGATGTGTCAGGTGGGAGGCTGATCTCTACACTAAAGCTAAAATTAACCCTGCAAGCTCCCTACAAACTACCTAATTAACCCCTTCACTGCTAGCCATAATACATGTGTGATGCGCAGCAGCATTTAGCGGCCTTCTAATTACCAGAAAGCAACGCCAAAGTCATATATGTCTGCTATTTCTGAACAAAGGGGATCCCAGAGAAGCATTTACAACCATTTGTGCCATAATTGCACAAGCTGTTTGTAAATGATTTCAGTGAGAAACCTAAAATTGTGAAAAATTTAACGTTTTTTTTTTATTTGCTCGCATTTGGCGGTGAAATGGTGGCATGAAATATACTAAAATGGGCCTAGATCAATACTTTGGGTTGTCTACTACACTATACTTAAGCTAAAATTAGCTCTACAAGCTCCCTACATGCTCCCTAATTAACCGCTTCGCTGCTGGGCATAAAACACGTGTGGTGCGCAGTGGCATTTAGCAGCCTTCTAATTACCAAAAAGCAATGCCAAAGCCATATAAGTCTGCTATTTCTGAACAAAGGGGATCCCAGAGAAGCATTTACAACCATTTATGCCAAAAGAAAAAGTGAACATTTTTTTTATTTGATCGCATTTGGCGGTGAAATGGTGGCATGAAATATACCAAAATGGGCCTAGATCAATACTTTGGGATGTCTTCTAAAAAAAAATATATACATGTCAAGGGATATTCAGGTATTCCTGACAGATATCAGGGTTCCAATGTAACTAGCGCTCATTTTGAAAAAAAGTGGTTTTGAAATAGCAAAGTGCTACTTGTATTTATTTCCCTATAACTTGCAAAAAAAGAAAAGAACATGTTAACATTGGGTATTTCTAAACTCAGGACAAAATTTAGAAACTATTTAGCATGGTTGTTTTTTGGTGGTTGTAGATGTGTAACAGATTTTGGGGGTCAAAGTTAGAAAAAGTGTGTTTTTTTTCAATTTTTTCCTCATATTTTATAATATTTTTAATAATAAGTTAGAAGACATGATGAAAATAATGGTATCTTTAGAAAGTCCATTTAGTGGCGAGAAAAACGGTATATAATATGTGTGGGTACAGTAAATGAGTAAGAGGAAAATTACAGCTAAACACAAACACTGCAGAAATTTAAAAATAGCCCTGGTCCTTAAAGGGACAGTCTAGGCCAAAATAAACTTTCATGATTCAGATAGGGCATGTAATTTTAAACAATTTTCCAATTTACTTTTATCACCAATTTTGCTTTGTTCCCTTGGTATTCTTAGTTGAAAGCTTAACCTAGGAGGTTCATATGCTAATTTCTTAGACCTTGAAGCCCACCTCTTTCAGATTGCATTTTAACAGTTTTTCACCACTAGAGGGTGTTAGTTCACGTATTTCATATAGATAACACTGTGCTCATGCATGAGAAGTTATCTGGGAGCAGGCACTGATTGGCTAGACTGCAAGTCTGTCAAAAGAACTGAAAAAAGGGGCAGTTTGCAGAGGCTTAGATACAAAATAATCACAGAGGTTAAAAGTATATTTATTATAACTTTGTTGGTTATGCAAAACTGGGAAAAGGGTAATAAAGGGATTATCTATCTTTTAAAACAATAAAAATTCTGGTGTAGACTGTCCCTTTAAGGGAAAGAAATTGAAAAATGGCCTTGGTCGTTAAGGGGTTAATAAAAAAAACTAGAAATTTGACTGTGAAATAATAGCAGTCAGTGGAGGGGGGCGGGATCGTGGGCGGGGATGTCCAGGGGCGCGCACGGACGCGCGCACGTGCACGGGAGGGTGGGGCGGGAGCGTGTACGGGGAGAAAGGGAGCGGGTGGGAACCGCTGCACTACAGAAAAAGTTGGTGTAAATTTTTTTAAAAAAAGGAATAAAAATTTTAAAAAAAAAAGATCAGGCAGGTGATAGGGGTTGGTCTGTGGGGGGGGGGAAGCTACACTACAGAAAAAAAAAAAAAAAAAACAGAAAAAAATACTTTTTTTTGCAAACTGGGTACTGGCAGACAGCTGCCAGTACCCAAGATGGCCACCAATAAGGCAGATGGGGAGGGTTAGAGAGCTGTTTTGGGGGGGATCAGGGAGGTTGGGGGCTAAGGGGGGATGCTACACCACAGCATATGTAAATATGCTAAAAAAAAATAAAAAAATATTTGAAAACCTTGTATTTTAGTACTGGCAGACTTTCTGCTAGTACTTAAGATGACAGGGACAATTGTGGGGTGGGGGAGGGAAGGGAGCTGTTTGGGAGGGATCAGGGGGTCTGATGTGTCAGGTGGGAGGCTGATCTCTACACTAAAGCTAAAATTAACCCTGCAAGCTCCCTACAAGCTATCTAATTAACCTCTTCACTGCTAGCCATAATACACGTGTGAAGCGCAGCAGCATTTAGCGGCCTTCTAATTACCAGAAAGCAACGCCAAAGTCATATATGTCTGCTATTTCTGAACAAAGGGGATCCCAGAGAAGCATTTACAACCATTTATGCCATAATTGCATATGTTGTTTGTAAATAATTTCTGTGAGAAACCTAAAGTTTGTGAAAAAGTGAACTTTATTTTTTTATTTGATCGCATTTGGCGGTGAAATGGTGGCATGAAATATACCAAAATGGGCCTAGATCAATACTTTGGGATGTCTTCTAAAAAAAAAATATATATACATGTCAAGGCATATTCAGGTAATCCTGACAGATATCAGGGTTCCAATTTAACTAGCGCTCATTTTGAAAAAAAGTGGTTTTGAAATAGCAAAGTGCTTCTTGTATTTATTTCCCTATAACTTGCAAAAAAAGCAAAGAACATGTTAACATTGGGTATTTCTAAACTCAGAACAAAATTTAGAAACTATTTAGCATGGTTGTTTTTTGGTGGTTGTAGATGTGTAGCAGATTTTTCAGGGCCTGCCAGGGCACAGTGTCACACCAGTGCAACTCATATCTGGTGTAACAGTAGTGTACATTAAAAAAAAAATACAATTTTGACTGTAATAGATTGAATAGCAGTTAGTTATCTGCAAGTGTGTGTGTCAGGCCTACAGCGTCTACTCTGCCAACTTCTGCCAGTGCACAGTGCCACTCATATCTGTTGTCACTGTAGCTTGCACGCATAGTACCAGTAATCGAAAAAAAAATGACAGGCAGAGGCAGGCCACCCCGCAGGGGCCGTTGTGGTCGTGGTGCTGTGATTCCCTTTGGCCCTAGAATAATGCCCAGTGTTCAGAGGCCACGTACCCTGAACTCGAAAAGTTCTGAGGACATAGTTCACTGGCTAACACAGGACACCCAATCTTCTACAGCTTCCGCTCGGAACCTTGACGCACCATCCTTCTCCAGCTTAGCTTCGGGCACCTCTCAAGTTACCACTCACCCGCCTGCTGCCACCACCAACACTAGCACCATAGCCGCTTCACTTGATCTGTCAAAGGAGTTATTTACACATCAGTTGGAAGAAATGAGTGATGCGCAACCATTATTGCCAGAGGATGTAGATAACAGGGATATGTCTCAGTCAGGCAGCATTATACACATGGACGTACGGTGTGATGATGATGATGTTGTACCTGCTGCGGGAGTTTGGTCTGTCACTGTGAAGCGGGCGTAACCCTTACACTACCTGATCGATACAACATCATACCTGATGTTTTAAAGCACGTTATTCCAAACAATTTAGGAATATTAGGTGATTTATGCCCTTTATGGATTAAAACCAGACTCTGCATCAACTATGTAATTTTCCATGGGAGTTTTGTCATGGATCCCCCTCCGGCACGCCACAGTCCAGGTGTTAGTTCCCTTGAAACAACTTTTCCATCACTATTGTGGCCAGAAAGAGTCCCTGTGGGTTTTAAAATTCACCTGCCCATTGAAGTCTATGACGGTTCGCCGTTCGCGAACCCAAATTTTTATGTTTGCGGCATCACTTCTTATGAGGTTTCAAAGTTAGGATAGCTGCCTTAATCTCATCTAAGGTGAAGGGACGTGTCAGATCGTCTATAGAGTCATTGTCCAAGGAGGGAAGATCCAACTTCACCAAGAACTGTTGGATCGCCTCTTTACGTGAGCCTACTTCAAGGGAGTTGCTGTCTATATTGTATAGGGAGGTATAGTAGTCGGCGAATGCCTTCCCTATGTCTTTAGGCGAGTAAACTGCTCCGCATGCTGTTTTGATCGTACGGATTCTGGCTTGGACTGCACGGTTCCTAAGCTTACGGGCGAGTAGCCTATCAGCTTTGTTTCCCTTATAGTAGTATAATTGTTTAAGCCTAAATAGGTTAGCCTGAACTCGAAGCTGTTCTCTCTTATTGATCTCATCTCTAAAGGTACCCACCCAAGCGGCAAGGATGGAAGTGGGAGATTTGCTAGCTCAATCTGTCGTAGTTCCGCATACAGTTTGGAAAGAGGGATCTTAGTTTTAGCTTTAATTGTGCATTCTTTTTCAGGAAATGACCTCTTAGGTACGCTTTAAGGGAGGCCCACAGTATTTCCAGGCTCGTATACCCCGTATCATTGAGCTTCAGGAAGTCTAGAATTATCTCTAGTAACAGGGGGGCCTCTCCTTCCAAGAGAAATTGGTCTGGGAGTCTCCAAGAGGGTCTGCTATCAGGGGGCTGCAATATCGAGCACCGAGCACTGACCAGGTCATGATCTGACCAGGGACATGTTCTTATGCGCGGGGTATGAAATTTGTCCAGAGTCCAAGAGTCACATAATAGGTAGTCAATCCGTGAATAGGAGTTGTGCAGCTTCGAGTGATGTGTGTAATACCTTTCAGTCGGGGCGAGAAATCGCCATATATCATATAGAACGTGTTGGTACATGAGTTTACGCAGCGCATTAGATTGGGTAGTAACGTTCCGGTCAATAGGGTGCTTGCTAGTTGTTTTTTTATCTAGGACAGGGTCCCAGACTAGATTAAGGTCTCCCCCTATCAGTAGGTGACCCCTCCTAAGTCCGCCTAACCGTCTCAGAATCGTCTTCAGGAATGGGATTTGCTTAGCGTTTGGGGTATAAATGGAAGCCAGTGTATAGAGTATCCCGTTTCAGGTGCAAACCATGATTAGGTATCTGCCCTCAGGGTCGCGCTCAATATATTCTATCATACAGCAGACAGCCCTATGTACCAAGATAGCCACCCCTCTCTTTTTTTCTAAAAAGGAAGCAACTTCACAGACTGGATAATGGGTCGGATTTCGCAATGGTTGTGCATTTTTATCCCAATGTGTCCCCTGTAAGAAAACAATGTGCAATTTATGGAAAGCAAGATAATTAGATAGCAGGCTTCGCTTAGTGGGGGAGTTTAATCCCTGGGCATTTAAGGTGGCCACAGTTATAGGGGCCATGAGACTAAAAAAAAACTTGAGTTCCCAAAAGGGCGTCTCGTGCAGTCTGGGGATCTAGAGGTAATAAGGGTAGGAAGATTGGGATCCCTAGGAGGAAGGAAAGGAAGGGGAGGAAGGACACCGGTGGAACAAGAAGGAAGGGGTAGGCGAGGTGTACAGTGGAAAAAGTGTATCTGTCCGCTTTGTCCAATCAGTATGCGTCTTTGTGATACTGTCAAGTGATTAGTGATGTGTATATAACACTATCTCAATGAGTGTTCTCTCACTTTGTGTCAAGAGAACACAACTATTAAGGTGTGGGGGGGGGGGGGGTTGAAGGCGTGTGAGGCCTGACCCCAGTCAGCCTTTCTGACTTGTGCTTTAAAGTATTTTTAAATGTCAAGTTTCCTATATCAATGTCCATTATGCTACTATGTAAGCATGTCCCCTCAAACTACTTAAACCTTATATGGAGTGATTGGTGTCGTGTCAGAAGGTGTCTAGTCTCTGTGTTGTAAAATACTGTCTACACGGACCTCTAGTAGAGACACTCCCTGAAGGCAATATCTGTGTGCATTGTAATTAAGCATCGCAGGCCTCGGGGAGAGCGGGGGGGGGTGCTATGATCAGGCGTTGTACAAGAGGGAATGGCCTTCCTCATCGTCCCCCACGCTCCCACCAACGTCCGCGAATCTGCACAAGCAATTGCATCATTGACAAGAGATCATAAACAAGTAACATTTCAAAAAACAGAGTATTTCCTAAAGCACAATACATTTTAACAATTAAGTAACATTGCAGCATGGTTATCATATTGTGTTACAGGGTGACCATTCCTCTGTCTTACATACTAATAAATGGGCAAGTCTTAGAGGCAATTGGAAGGCATAGGAG